>NW_016814921.1:3530791-3548316 GCF_001698545.2 Rhinopithecus bieti
AGACTTTACTATAAATCACAATTAAGTGTGGCTAAATTGTTGCAAACATAAAAATATCTTAAAGACAAAGTTTTAATAATGGCACTTTGAACTGGAAACCTGAATATTATATTAATGGTCATGATCATTAACAAAATCTTTACTTGGTTAACAAATATCTAGAGATAATTACTGCTTCGATAGTGGTATGTTTTGTCTGTGTCCTCACCTAGATCTCATCTTCAGTTCCCACATCTTGCGGGAGGGATTCAGTGGGAGGTAATTGAATCATGGGGGCAGATCTTTCCCGTGCTTTCCTTGTGATAGTGAATAAGTCTCACAAGATCTGATGGTTTTAAAAAAAGGAGTTCCCCTGCATGAGCTCTCTCTCTTTGCCTGTTTCCATCAACATAAGACATGACTTGCTCCTCCTTCTCCTTGCCTTTTGCCATGATTGTGAGGCCTCCCCAGCCATGTGGAACTGTAAGTCCATTAAACGGCTTTCTTTTGTAAATTGCCTAGTCTTGGGTATGTCTTTATCAGCAGCGTGAAAATGGACTAACACAGATGGCAAAAATGGATTACTCATTCTTAAAGAATAATCAAGATATTAGTTAGAAAAAAATAAAACAATTTGAATATTCTTCATCAATTTTTTTTTTTTGTTTGTAATTTCTGACCTTGCTTATGGTGTTATATAAAGACTTATGACTTGGTGCCCATTTCCTTGGCAACAGACTTCTTAAAAACAAACATGCACAGGTATTACTAATGAGTCTGCATGTTTGTGTTTCTGCATTTCTATGCATAGAAAGGCATAGAAGAAAGATTCTATGATAGATTCATTGTTAGATTTATTCCTATGATAGATTCATTGATCTTGGTTCAGACACTATCAACAGTAATTTTAGGCAAGCTAAATGCTTGTTTTAAGTAGAGATATTAAGGTATTGTAGTGCAATGAAGAACATAAACTCTGGAGTCACTGAATATCTCTGATACTATGGGTAAGTTATTTAGTTCCTCTGCATCTCATTTATCTCATGTTAAAATGGGAATAATAGTGGTACCTACCTCACATAGTTTCTACAAGAATTAAATGAGGTAAGGGATGTACTTACAAGAGTGCCTGTCATTTATTAAACTCCACGTGATGATGCTAATGGTGCAACTGATGAATCAGATCAGACACCTCTCTACATTGACTCTGTCTTGAATCTCTGGTACCATATTTTTTTTTTTAACATGAATGTATTATTCAGTTTCATTTTGTCTAATTATGACTTCAATTTTATATTAAACAACTTGCAGTGGAATGTTGTAAAACAACAGATCTATACCAATGTTGACACTGCTGGGAAATAATTTTATAACAAACACATCATGTAGATCCAAGTATACAGATCCTGTGGTATTAAACTAAAGAGCAAATAGTTTTACTATTATTAGCATTTTGCTTTATCTTTAAGACTAAGCAATTTTCATTTGCTAGCTTCAGACTAGAGTTATAAAACACCTACAGTCAAAAATCTGTTAATTTACTCTATCTTTTATCCAAATACCCCAAGTAGGCTTTGCCTGACCTGGGACAGAACTGTAAAACACTTATCCTCTATTTATTATCCTGTTATCAAATGCTTAGTTTGCATATCCATAGACACAGGAAATTTTCGTATTCTTGTAATAATGAATATAATGTTTTTCTAATAGCTCAAATAACTTCTAATACCAATTTTGAAGTGATTCAATAACCTTAAAAGGCTGAGTTAAGGCAAGCAGGTGCTATGGGAAAATAAAAGTAAAAAGAGGGGAAAGGGATGAGGCAAGAAGAATATAGGTGAACCCAAGGCAAACATGAGAGTGTGAGTTAGAGAGTCCCACAGAGGATATTTGTCAGTGATAGGGTTAGTAACATGTAGAGCCTAAAAAGGGAGAGAAAGAAAAACCAAAACTCCTTTGTGACACATTTTATTATTATTATTTTTTTTGGTGGTCTTTATCCCTTCTTATCCTGATTGCATTAATATAGCTGCATTAAAAAGTACCCCAGGCAAGAGGCATTTATTACCTCACCATGTCTGTGGGTCAGGAATCTCTTAGTGATATATCTGGGTGATTCAAACTTAGGATCTGTGTTTTACAAAGTAGCCATCAAACTGTTGTTTGGGGCTGCTGTCATCAGATGGTTCAATTAGGTGAAGATCTGCTTCTGAACTCATTCATGTCACTGTTGGCTGACCACAGAAGATCTATTTCTAAACGTACTCATGTGGGTCTCACTTCAGGGCTACTTCATGTCATGGCAGTGGCTTTCTCCAGATGCAAGTGATCTGAGAGAGGAAGAAAGAACCAAAGCATGCAAGATGGAAGCCACAACCATTTATAACCTAATCTCAGAAGTGATATTTCATCACTTCTGCCATATTCTATTTATTACAAATGAATCATTAAATCCAGCCCACACTCACGGAGAAGGTATTACACAAAGGCATGAATTCCAGGAGGTGGAGATTATGAGAGCCCATTTTAGAGGCTACCTCTAACAACGAATTTAGTGCTATCATTCAAACCGATCTCAAACTTCTGTGCAGGACACTGGGGAACTCATGTATCTGTTTCTGTAAAATAATAATGGCATGAAGGAAAAACTTTTACTGAAATTCTACTCTTTACCTGAAAATTCAGGAATTCAACAATGACAACAACAACAACAAAAAATGCCTTCTCTCTTAGAGGGAAACATTGAATTTCTTTGTTAATATTTTAATTGTGATATCTGCTATTGGCTTTAAAATATCTCAACTTCATTGCATTGGAATTTAGAAGACACAAGATGGCAAAGTTGTGTTAAGCATTGTTTAACTGGATGATGGATACTTTCTTAAAGAAAAAAAAAAAAAAGGAAACTCACAGTAAGTTACCACATCTAACAAACTTAATACTTTCCTAGAATAATGTAATAGTCCAGAAATATTTAAAGTTCTCTGTTTGCCTCCAAAATATATTTTCACAGTTGGTTAATTTAACCAGGACCCAAACAAAGATCCAACTCATTGATTTAGCTGAGTGTAGCCTATAATGTTCTTTATGTTTCTCTATCTCCTATATTTTCTGTAAGTTGCTTTTTATATCAAGACATTTAACTGGATTCAAGGTTCAGTTGTGTTGGCAAGAATGTTTCATGGGCAATTCTTTGTATTTCCTATTCTATGACATCAGTAGGTGTGTAATGATGTCCAATCAATATTTTTTCAGGAGTTGTTAGCTTGAATAATACATTACAAAATTCCCAATGTTTCACCTAATTACTTTAGCACTGTGATTATTTCCCAGATGAATTCTTTCATTCTTTGCTGCAAAATAGTGATTTTCTAATTAGATCACTTATTTGACATTTATAAGTTAGAATTCTAAAATAATAATTTTTCTTATTTGATTTCTTTGAAATATTGTTTATACAAGAAAGGCAAGATAAATTATTGATTTTCACTTTTGTTGATCAATTTTTCTAGTAATTTATTTCTGTAACAACTCCTGAAATTAATGAGAGGGTGTTTTGCATCATGGATTTTTATACAGTTGATATGGTTACTCCAATGCTTTGGTTATTATTAACCTCTAGATCTCATAATTCTTTCCCTTTCCTTATTTTTTCTCAGTTGAGCTTATCATCATCTAATATGCTACATACTTATTTATATTCTTTGTTATCTTTCTTCTCTACTAGAATAGGCTTCCTTAGAGATGGAGTTTTTGTTTATTTTGTTTACTGTGATATTTAAGATCTTAGAAGAGTTCCTGATACACCTTAAGTATTCAATACATTTTTGTTGAAACTTGATCAGTGACACAAGGCAGTCACCTGCAGACTGTGTGTGTATGTGTGTGCGTGCATGTGTGCACGCACACGTGTCTGTGTATAAAGTGTCTGCGTATAAAGGTGGAAAGGGAGAAAGAGGGATACAGAAAGTGAACAAACTATGCATTGTAGCCCATTAACAATTAAGCACAAGATTTGAAGTCAGAGATATGACTGTGAAGAAAAGAAAATCAGACAACTGAGTTTTAAAATATAAAAGAAAAGAGTGTTTTAAGAAAGAGAAGGAAATGGACTATTGGGTAAAAAAATGTTCCTGTGAGGTTTCCTAAGAACCTAAGTATACTTTTCTTTTAGAAAAACCATTGAATTTGGCAACATGTCGTCAGGGCTGTCCAGGACTGCTTATTTAAGTCTTTGTCTATAGTCACTTCTTTGGCAACATCATCCAGATCTTAAACTAAATACTGTATATATGCAGATGGCTTTCAAATGTATATCTCTATAAATACTGAAATCCAGACTGATCTATCCAATTAGCATACTCAACTTTAATATTCTACCTAGATGTCTAATAAATATGTCAATACTTCCAAAATTGCATATCTGTTTTTCTCCCAACCCTGTAACCAGCCTTACCTGTAGAATTATAGGAAAGTCTATCCTTCTAATTGATCTAATTGATCAAGACACAGTGGTTTGAAATATTTCTTGGCAATTCTATTTCTGTAGCACCTGGAGGACAGATGGACAGAGTATGTAGAAACTTAGATATCTACACTAGTTGGATTTCACACAAACACATCTCAGTTGTGGAAGGGAGATTTTATCATGCCTTAGCCACTTCTCAAACATACTAGAAGAGAGTAGAAGGAAATCTAAGGAGAGTGACCCTCTCCACTGTCCATCAGAGTCATAAGAAGAGCATTTAGAAATACAGATATTGGGGTCCAACCTCGGACTTATTTTCAAAATTCTAGGTATGACTTCCAGGTTTATGTATTTAAAAAACTGTTGTCGTATATGTATGATATGTATATATGGATTGAGAATTTGGATCTAGCAAATTACTACTTGATATAAAACCTCAGGTCACCTTCTTCCCTTGCCAGGATGATTTTCGCAGCATTGCCCTCATGATGTCACTTCTTTTTTTTTTTTTTTTTTTTTTTTTTTTGAGACGGAGTTTCGCTCTTGTTGCCCAGGCTGGAATGCAACGGCGCGATCTCGGCTCACCGCAGATGTCACTTTTTAAATCATATAGTGGCTCCTTTTTGGACAGTGATAAGGCTAGTTGAGAGAAGTGGCCTTCCAAATTTTGTTTATGTAGTCCTTAAATGTCCTTGAAATATGATACGGCCCCTCTATTTTAAATGACGTTTAAACATTTGTCATTATAAATAAAAATTTGTGAAATATATATTTAACGTTATGTGACAACATGTATGTATTGATCAAACATCAAAAATAAGTTAAACTGACAGCTAGATTGGTATCTCCTCATTGAAGGCAAAAATTATAAACCAGTGTGTTTCAAACTTTAATGTGTATAAGAATCACCTGGAGATCTTAAAATTCACCTGTGGCATACCTGTAGCAGGGCTAAGAGTATGCATTTCTAAAAAGCTCCAGGTGAAAACGATGTGCTTGTGCACACTGTCATTAGTTGTCTGGCTATAGATCTCCTGATTGGCAGGAACTTCATTTTCTAGTATTTCAGAAATGTAATTTCTCACATTGACTCCAATATTTTGAATTACTCCGTTGCTTAGTGCCCTGAAGGTGTGTATACTCTGACAGTGTAATCTGGTAAGATTCCAGATGGATGTAAAACACACTTTTCTTTTAGAAAGTAAGAAAAGAGAAATTGAGAGAAGTGCTACATCCATCACAGGTGGCTATCCAGTATGATACATTTTAGGATACAATACGTAAAGAAACTGAAGATCAGGAAGTTGATTTCTTTAAAACTCTCTCTGTCACATATCTCCTAGAAAATGTCTGTGTAACACAAATATACACATACCCTCTCCCTACTAAACACGGTTTATAGAAAGCAGAGCATTTGGGTTCAGAGAGGTCAAGGCTCTGATCTGTGTGATTTGGAGCCACTTATCTTCCTCATCTACACAGTGGGGATAATAGATTTAACTCATCAGTTATGGAAAGGATAAAACATATCATATGTAAAGTGCTAAACATAACACCTACCTCCTCAAAAATGTTTCCCAATTACAATTTTTTCTTCTGGGAGGCAATTGTAGTACTCAGAATTTGAGACTTTTCATTCACTATCCTTTCTCAACTTACCTCTTCTCTTTACTGTTTGTGTTCCTGTATCCAAGCTAGGAAATTTTTTGAAAAATTTTTCTTATATTGTCCATTTATTTCTCTGAACCTTTGTTCATATAATTATTTCTGATGCCAGGAACAATTAAATTATCTCCAACAATCTAAATTTATTAAATCTCAGGATGCTGGGGACAGCATTCTCTAATTAAATCTGGCCCATGCTGGGAATTCACTCAGACTCCCTCAGCACGCATTTATTTTTCCAATGTATTATGTGTTATTTTCTAAGGATTTGAATACATTACTCATGCCTATTTGTACCACTACTAGATTATAATCTCTTTGAAGGTAAGGACTCTACCTTCTATTTTCAATTGCTTATGATACACAGAAAAGTTCTATTCATATAACATGTTGAACTAATGTTTGAAGAAATATACTTTTAAATTATTTCAGAAATTTCCTAATTTTGTCCACAAGTATATATAGTAAATGTATTATCCTCCAATTATTTTTAAATAAACAGAACCATATTTGCCATCTACCAGATACAATTTCCAAGAGAATCCTTTCCCAAAGCATGCATACTGGGTTTGAAAACCAATTTTTGTTTAAACAAAAATTCCAAAACAGATGAACAAATTTGTGTGAGTAATGAAAATAAACTACCATATCTCCATAATCAGGGAATTAGGGTAGCCTTGGCTAAAGCCTTTTGCTTCAGAGGTAATTTTTTTTTTAAACAAACAATGTAAACTAAACAGCTTTGAGAAAGGAAGAATATAAAATTAATATCATTTCACCATCAGGAAAAATTGCTAACCCAAATATTATCTGTGAAGCATAATCATTTTTTGGGGCATGGATCTTCCAACATAGGAAAAAGAATGAAAGGTTTTACTTATTTCTGTTTCTGAGGTTCCTTGACATTAAAAGCCTTTTCATTATGCTGCAAATAATTTGTGGATGAGGATGAATTTGGAGGTCAATAACAATTTTAAAATGCTATTTTATGTCTGTACTTGTGCTTCCTCTATCAAGGTTCAGTAATTACAAAACAAATAATGCTGCAACTTTAAATATTTTTATCTGTATTATTTATTTTTAGATAATCCGGTTGACCATGTTTTGCCAAGTTTGATTTATTTAACAAACATCTATCTGTTGAGTATCTGCTAAATTAAAGCACTGGTCTAGGGGTTGTCGAGATTGAAGATACATACAGCATGATCCTTCCTTTGCAGGAAATCCTGTTCAATTGGGAGTCACAGACATACACTGTGAATGTTGAAATAGGAGATGGGGGTGGGGCGGGAGGGGGAGGTGGTCATGTGCTCTTGGTTCTGGGGCAGTGAGCTGAGTGAGGCTAGGGAATGACAAATGTCTTATGTTCCTGCTGAAAGTGAGGTGTACCAATAAGGAAAAATAAAACTATTCAACCTCACTCTTGAGTGACTAAGTCTGTCTTGGATACTAAAGCAATACATTCTCTTTTTTTGGACTCCTAAAATTAGCAATTAAGTATAATTTATCTCATTAGTTGACTCAATTGACCTCTCATACTAAAGAGCAAATGTCTCCTCCATTCACTAGAAATAACCCTGGTATTGCAAAAAATAGAATTTATTGTTTGACCTTAACAGAAAATCTTTTCTTTTTTGTCTGGGTGACATTTGTGATAATGATTTGACTTATTCTGGATTTTTAGCAATTACATTTTCTGATTTAATTTTTTCTCCATCTGAAGTTAGAAAAGATAGTAACTTTTCACAGCATTCTAACTTCAGAAACAGGTGGTTTAGTTCTCAACTATTAAAATTAATTATACCCATTTAACTACTATAAACAGAGCCTGTAAAACAAAAGCCTCAAACAGAACACAGAATTTTAATTTGGAAAGTTGCTGCTATACTAACTTGCTATGTAACTGTAGCATGCAAAGCCATAACATTTGCACAATAGGTAGTTTATTACTCTCAAGTTGAAAGACCAAAAGTGGAGTAACTACCCAGTTGGTTTTTTGCAGAGTAGTGTGGAACAGTATTTTATTATTACTCTTACCCATTCTCTTGTTTACAACCAAAAAGAAAGTAATTGCTGCCGTAAAACTCAGTCTCTCACAATCTGGCAGGCCTCTATAAACCTTGGGAAAGACAACTGTGTTTGGACCAGGTGTCTGTAGTCCTGTAGAATGAGTGTTGGCAATCCACTTTAAGTAGGTTGTTGATATTGAATGGGAAGTGGCTTCTTGTTGTAAATGCTCTTTACCAATTGTGGTTGTTTACCTGAGAAATCAACAGACATACCTGCTCTTGTATTGCCCTCTTGTCTCCTGAATTACTTTTAGTGCATATCTGTTTAGTCAAATGGAAAAGAAAAGGAAAATGTGAAAATATTCCAGTTTGGCTTTTAATTTTAAAGCTGCCAATTGACAACCAACATCAACTGGCTTATTTCTTCTAAAGCACTATGTTAACTAGTTAACAAAAATAATGAATCCTAGTCTCTTTCTTCTCAGCTTGATAGTCATGTATGTAGTGTGTTACAGCACTGGGTCTATAATGCAAAGATAAAGTCCCGGACATAGTTTTTCTATAAAACTATCTTTGATGAGCTTTTAACCTTACTGTTTATTCCCACATCAGCTATAGCTGAAATCTGAAGTTAGCTATAGTTAGCTATAACGGAAGACAGTCTCTTTGTTTCTTCTTCTTCTTCTTCTTCTTCTTTTTTTTTTTTTTTTTTTTTTTTTTTTTTGGCTCTCTTTGATCAGTTTAAAATAGCTTGGCCCTAGGTTTTAACATAAAATGTGTTTTTTCAATCAATGACTGGTATAGACACTTGAAAAAAATGATAATTCTGTAAGTTAAAGACTGAAAATAATATATATTCTCAAATTTTATTGCTATTACAGAGGGTTTTCTCTCAATTAGGTATCGACAGAGTTGATCAAGTTAATTTTGGTGTTTCTGTCCAGTGTCAGCTGCTGTGTGTGCTGTCCCCACCTCGTGCTAAAATGTTCTCTCCTTCCAGCCCAGGGCATCCTCTGCCTGACATGTATTACCACCACCTGCACAATTCAGAAGAGTGTGCTCTTGAGTAACTTGGGGTTCTGGTAGATGAGAGAATACCACACTCTTTGGAAGAAAACTTTATAGAATGGGAAGAGGAAACAATACAATAAAAAATAAAAACAATTTATAACTGTTTAAAAGTTTCCTATTTTATGCCAATAATATCAACTTGCAAGGAGGTTATAATAATGGGTTTGTGTGGTATATTTATAGGTCACAGATTCTTTAGCCTTCTTACTTTATTATTTGTCTTTTAAGGGCCAATTGTCATTAATTTAATAACTGTCTCATTCACAAATGTAATACATAAAGGGAATTACTTTGAAAATTTATAAATTGCCGTATATAAGAAAATAAGAAAGAAAGGCCTAATTGGTATTTGGATACACCTAGTATGATCAACTAAAAAGCCATTTCTAATAGCATTAAAGCTTACACAAAAGTTTCAGTCTGTTTATACTAAAAAGTAGAAATGTATTATTGTTATTATTGATGTGCTCATTCTATTTCTATCTGGGAATTTCAACAAGCTGACAGGGACTTTATACAAAACAGAAAACTATTTTGAAATGTGATAATATAAAAGGAAAATAATGATACTTGGGACAATTTTAGTAAACATAATGCATTATCTTATGATTTTTATTTATTAAACCATCCTACTTTATGAGCCCTAAGATTTATTTCATAGCTGGTTATGACAAGTTCAATCCTCAGGACTCTAAAAGGGTCTTGTGAGGGCAGGAGTACACATTGAGTCCTCACCCTTATACCAAATTCAAATTTGCAAAATGGAATTTAATTATTGCTCATTTATTTAAATAAAATAGAGCTTTCAGAATAAGAGTAGATTCTGGCTTGATGAAGTAACATTAGCACCCAAAAATAACTAAATAAAATATTCCTAAATACGATATAAGTTACCTAATTAATTTGTGGGCTTGCAATTGTAACTGCCTGAGAGGTTCTTCCAGCTCACTGCATAAAGACAGCCCAGGGCATTGTAGTAGAGAAAGTGTTTAATAGACACCAGGCCAGTCACACCACGTGGGACATGGAGTTCCTACTCAAATCATGTCATTCAAAGCTCATAGGATAGGGGTTTTTCAAGGGCAGTTTGGGGGAAGGGTAAGGGGTGACCAGGCAACAAGATGCTTGTTGCTGATTGCTGGGGCAGAGAGGAAATCATAGGGGGTTGAAGCTGTCCTCCAGCAAGCTGAATTGCTTCTGGGTGGGGCCACAAGAGTAGGGGGTTTGTTGGTGCAGGTGGAGCCATGGCTGTCAGACATGCAAGGAAACCTGGAAAGATATCTCAAAAGACCAATCTATGAAAATGGTGTTATTTGTAGGAGTAATTGGGGAGATTGCATGTCTTATAAAATCTGGAATAATGTCTGCACCTTAGCAGGACTCAGGTGCCTCTCCTTCCCTCAGCCTGATTAGCTTTACAAAAGCGGTTGAATTTTGAACAAGTCTTATTATCATTTAAACTGTAGCCTAAATGTCTTCCAAAATTAGCTTGGCCCAATAGCCAGAAATAATAAGGGAAAGGCAAGATGAGGGTTGAGTTAGCTTAGCTTACCGTTGTAATTTTCTCATTGATACAACTTTTGCAAAGGTAGTTTCACGATTCATAATGACAGTTATCCTTAAAAACTAGATTTTCCATCCCATGTAAATATGGGAACAATCAAGTATTTGTCCAGCCTGCCTGTTGATGACTTTTTATGATTTTAAAATAAATTGTGATGAATTATAGAGCATTCGATATACATTTTCGTGGTTTGCATGTAGAAAATAAATTTTATATTTCCTAGATTCCTGGGGCAGTTTGAATAGGGTTTTTAAAGAGCAAGTTACTAAAATATTCCAACAAATCCTTATTAGTGTCACCAAGACAAATGAATAATATTATTTTGCCTTTAAGGAACTGTGTCCTGAAATAAATAAACATACAGAGTTATACACATCTGGTATTTTCAAAGGGACAATAAGTTAACTATGAATGAAATTTTCACCAGATATTTGAATATTTTTGTTATTGTGGTTTGGAATGTTTCTCTCTTCTTAAGACAGGTAAAATAGAAAATAAAATGTTATCTGGAATAATGTAATGTAATCACTCTGTTGCCCAGGTGCAGTGGCATGATCTTGGCCCACTGCAACCTCCGCCTCTGGAGTTCAAGTGATTCTCCTGTCTCATCCTCCCAGGTAGCTGGAATTACAGGTGTGCACCACCACACCCAGTTAATTCTTTGTATTTTTAGTAGACACAGGGTTTCACCATGTTGGCTGGGTTGGTCCCGAACTCCTGAGTTCAAGTGGTCCACCTGCCTCGGCCTCCCAAAGTGCTGGGATTACAGGTGTCAGCCATCATGCCCGGCCTTGGAATAATGTCATTTTATTATGATGATAAAATATTTTCTCCAATAATAATGCTACTTTTTGTGGAGGAGGACATAACTTCTAATGATTATTTCATTTTAAAGATTTGGTCATCTATTAAGCAGATGCCAAGATTTGGGTAGCCAAGTGCAGCATATCCACTTGTGTTCTGCAGAAGTAACTTCACACATTTAGGTATGGCTCTCCTGAAAGTAATGTGAGCTTGCAAATTTCAAACCAAGGATTTAGGGTAAAGGCTTTTCTAGCAATGGCAAATGACACTTGCCCCAAGCTTGGGCTCCCAGCCTTAGCATTATACTCAGTCAAAGGATATTTCATATTTTGTTTCCATTGCTTCAAAAGTTTTGGTATTTGCCAAGAGAATAGAAACAAATTATTTCTATTATTCATCTTTGTATTTTTTTCTTGTTCCTAACACCTAGTCTCTTTGAAAACTTTACACATCAAAGTCTTGCTGCCTAATTGTGTAATTAGTTCTAAAAGCCGCTATATGATCTGTGTCTTTTTACTTTAAAAAGTTAACAGATTGAATGTTGAGTTGAGGATGATTGCTAGCCATGTCTTATTGAACTGACACTCAGGTGGCAGAGATGATCAGCAGTGCTCACACGTTACTTAAGTGAGGATTTTAATTTCTGTAAATGAACAGTCCATGCATGAAACATAAATGACTAAAAAATAAGCTATAGTACTTTCCTGTAAAGCTAATTAGAAAAACCCGAAGCTACACTAATGATTAAAACTATGGGTTAGTACATCAAGGGAAAATGGCCTTTTATGGTATTTCTATAAATTGAATTTAAATACACCATAGGTTACGGTAAGAACCTCTAAAAATAGAAGATGACTTTCTACATTAAATATACATAAATACACACCAGTGATTGATAGATGAATTATTCATCACAGTAACAAAATGCATAGTATATTTTAAAAAGAAATCCTACTCCCAAACTTATTAACATTAGTACACACACAGAAACATATGCAATATTGTATTTGATGAGCAATGGGTTGAGTAGACTTAATTTTATTCTTTTGCTCAAATATTATGATAGCTGTGTTTCCAAGATTCCACAAACAAATCTATGTTATTGATTTCCTTTGGTAGATTTTGGAAGACTGAACTCTATTGTTAAAGCTGCCTCAAAGCTCTTGTAGATTTGTGATGTTTAAAAAATGTATATTAGTGTTAGATATACTGATATTTTGATCAATTGGAAGTTTTATCATGGGAATTACTTGATTTTTATGTGTACCCCTCAAAATAATAAATTTTATTTAGAGAAAAAATTGGTCAAATATTATTGGGTTGCCATATTTTAAACCATTTTACATTTAGAGAGAAAATCCCAAATGATCATTTTGAAGCAATACCATACTTTGTGTCTTGATTCCTTAGGTCTTAATCATTGTCTATCTTGTCTGTCAATTTTTCCTATCACTTTCTATTCTGACTGTCATGCGCTCTCTCTTTACTCTTTTACCCGCAGATGGGTCAGGATTATTAGTTTCTTCCACACATTTGCCATGGAATACTTGCCATGGAATACTTGCTCACGCATGGAAGCTGAAGGTACACTTTTCGAAATTCATACCCTTCCTTGTACTCTGAAGATTTTCAAGGTTTTGGGATATGTTTTTCTGAATATAGACATGGGCATACAGTTTATAAGCTTCAGTACTGAAAAATAACAGGGAGTGAAAATATAAGATGAAATTAATTTGCATGTCTCCATTTACAAGATCATGGCGATTTGTTTAATTTCTCTGGGTCTCAGTATCTAAGTCTATAAAATAAGTAAATTGGCTGAAGGAATGGGATTATTAAACTAGATTATTTACATAATTCTATTCAGCTAGAAAATGGTATGCTTTCATGGCCTGGCTTTAAATATGGCTTGTTCTTGATGTTTATTTAGAAAAGAAGAAGAAATAAATAGAAAAACAACTGTAGATTAGGCCCCTAATGTAGCTTATTTGTGTTTTATATTGGTTGGGTGAGGCCATATAAAAAATGTATGAGAGCTATATGCCACAGGTTCAGAAAAATCAATTTACAGGATAAGTTAGAGTAAAGGAAACAAGTGGTCCAGTTTCACACTGTAAGCCTGTGGTGAGGATGAGCACACAATTGCCTTAAGCATGACCTGGGCTGAAATATTGACTACTGCCTTGAAGTGAAAAATGTAACCATGAATTGCTATGGGTTTTAACAGCAGGGGATTTTTTATTGTGAGGGGGTGAATACATGAAAAGAGAATTATTTATATTTTAAGAAAAAAATTACCATGGAAGAGAATTGCAGTGGGTCTTAATTATCTTAGTACAAAGAGTTAGTGATAATTTTGTGTAAAATGAAGAGCTACTTGGGCCAAATAATTAGTTAGATACCAAATTTAATTATTTCTTTTTCATTGAATTGATGTTCTGCTTTGGTGTCAATAACCAGATTTGGTTTATATTAAATTTAAGGGCAATGTGGTTAAGTGAGGTGGAATAGAATGAAGTAAATTCATTCCATAAAACATATTTTACATTATGAAATAAATCAAGGCAAAGAATCTTAGAATCATTTCATTGTTATGGTTGTGGGGATATCTAACAACTTCAGGTTCATTTAATTTGTATTAATTTCTATTAGGAAGGACAGTGAATAGGGATGTATAATTAGAAGGGAAAATTCAGAGTTGTATCAGACAAAACAGCAACAGTCCTTCTCTGTAATTTTTGGGATGTTGGTGTGGATTGTACTGGATTTTACAGAACATGAAGAAAAAGTGGTAACAGAAACATGAAACTTTAAAACATTTGATTATACTTTTGAGTTTCAAATTTTGACTCTACCTTTATATGTACAGATGTAAAAAAAAAGTCGAAACAGAAACCACAAGGTATACAACAGTGTGATTATTATTATCTTTTGTTTATTTTTAAACAAGAACACATAAAATTGTGTTGACATATATTTTTAAAATGTAAGAAAGGATTAATAGAGTATAGCAGGGAGCAGGTTTTCACTTTTCATTATGCTTTTATTTGCTGTCTGCAGTCTCTAAACATTAAAATTTTTACTATGCTTTGATATATACTTTAAGCTATCACTTCCTCCCAAAGATTCACAATGTAGATTAATAAAAATTCTGAGTAGTCCAGGTACAGTGGCTCATGCCTGTAATCCCAGCACTTTAGGAGGCCAAGGTGGGCAGATCACCTGAGGTCAGGAGTTCAAGAACAGCCTGACCAACATGGCAAAACCCCACCTCTACTAAAAATACAAAAAATTAGCTGGGCGTGGTGGTGGGTGCCTATAATCCCAGCTACCCGAGAGCCTGAGGCAGGAGAATCACTTGAACCTGGGAGGCACAGATTGCAGTGAGCTGAGATCACACCACTGCACTCCAGTCTGGGTGACAAGAGCGAAACTTCAACTCAAAAAAAAAAGAAAAACAAAAGAAAAAAGAGAATTCTGAGTGTTTGTTTGTTAAAGATAATTTTAACATTTGTGTAAACAAATCAACTATTTACCTGTGTTTTTTTAAGTAAAAACACTTTGGGAACTGCTCTTCTTTTTTTTTTTTTTTGAGATGGAGTCTCGCTGTGTCTCCTGGTGGCGCAATCTCAGCTCACTGCAAGTTCCACCTTCCAGGTTCACGCCATTCTTCTGCCTCAGCCTCCCGAGTAGCTGGGGCTACAGGTGCCCGCCACCACACCCAGCTAATTTTTTGTATTTTTAGTAGAGACAGAGTTTCACTATGTTAGCCAGGATGGTCTCAATCTCCTGACCTCGTGATCTACCCGCCTCGGCCTCCCAAAGTGCTGGGATTACAGACGTGAGCCACCACCCCCGGCCTGCCATTGTTTATAGTACCTATATAACTTGCAAAGAAAATGTAAATCATTATCAAATATCTCATTGGTATGAACAATCATATTTTACAAATATTGCTCCGAATCCTAAATTAGTCAGTTGGAGAGGAAAATAGGTGGATGAATGGATAAATGTTATAGACAGATATATAGGTTATTGATAGATGGTAGGTAGGTAGGTAGGTAAGTAGATAGATAGATAGATAGATAAATAGATAGATAGATAGATAGATAGATAGATAGATAGATAGATAGATAGTAGATGGTATATGAACAAAACCCCAGCTTATCAAATTCACTTTGTAGGTTGATACAACCTAAGTGATAATGAACAGCAGAAACTGGGAAGGTAATTTCACTTAGTGCTAACATCAAGTTATATGAATATTCTCTGAACATCAGATGTATCTCCTGAGGAATAATGTATACAACATACACACACTCACACTCACATTCAAGTTCTAGCAAAATGAAAAATTAGCCTAGGCTATTGACTTCCTCACTAAAACACAACATAGGAGAGGCTAGAGGAGAGCCTAGGACCCATTTTTAGCAACTAACACTTCTTTTAGGAACCCAAAAGGCCCACAGATTCTGAGGGAGAAATAAAAAAAGAGCTTTCCAGATGTGTTCTTTTCTCTACCCATCACTCTCCCTGCATCAGTGTAACATCAAGACCACACTGGGTCTGGCTGGAATGATTCTACCACAAATGCAGGTAGTTAGGCATCCTCGCAATGTTCCTCTTTCACCCTCTCTCTCACAACTAGGAAATTGTATCAGTGAAAAATGATTTCAAGAAAACAACAGAGCCACAGCTAGTACATCTGAAAGCACTGTTGTAGATAAGGGAATCCTGGAAGAGAAATCGAGTAGATTACGACGAAGTAAGTCCAAATATCAATCAAGAAACTCTCTGCCTTGAAATGTGTCCTCAATTCCCCTCCACATATTTACCCCTAGGTGCCTAAGCTAGGGCCTAGGTTTCATCTCCTCCCTTAATAATCAGTACTAGTAGACAACTGATGGTACCAAGTATTTTAAAGGTGAACTCAAAGTGAAGTTTTAGTGAAACCACTGTGAAAGTAAACAAAGGCTGTGAATAACTCATTTCAGAGGACAGGGATAGTAGATAAACACAGCAAGATGGGAGACAGGACTGGAAACATGAAGCCGAAATTGAGAGTTATTAAGAAGAATCTATTAGAGACATAGGTTTTGAAGAGACAATGTTTGAAATAAAGAATTCAATGAATGGGTTTAATAGCTGACTGTATTTGGCCAAAGGAAAAAAAAAAATCAGTGAGCTAAAAAGCAGTTCCAAGAAGTTTCTCAACATGAAGAGATAGAAAAACAAATAAACAAAATAAATAAAATGGAGCATAGAAGCAGAAATTTAACCCTTGACTATGAGAAGACCTCAGAAGCAGAAGTACACGAATGGGACAAAATATGTGAAGAAATAATGAGAATCCATTATCCCCAAAAGATAAGAGATCCCTGTTTGAAAATGTACGTGGAGGCCTGCAAAAAGATAAACAGATGTGCAGCAGGCACATAAGAACATCAGAGATCAAGATGACTTTTTTTTTTTTTTTTTTTTTTTTTGAGACGGAGTCTTGCTCTGTCACCCAGGCTGGAGTGCAGTGGTGAAATCCCGACTCACTGTAAACTCCACCTCCCGGATTCAAGTGATTCTCCTGCCTCAGCCTCCCAGTAGGTGGGACTACAGGCACATGCCACCACGCCTGGCTAATTTTTTCTATTTTTAGTAGAGACAGGGTTTCACTGTGTTTTGATCTCCTGACCTCATGATCCACCCGCCTCAGCCTCCCAAAGTGCAGGGATTACAGGTATGAGCCACCTCGTCCAGCCTCAAGATGACATTTAAAAGAATATGAGAGAGACATAGGTCACTGCAAATGATCACTGATGAGAAATCAGATTAATATCAATTCTCTCAAGGCAATGAAGTATAAAAATATAACAAATTATTTTCCAATTGATGAAGAAAATCAATTTAAACCTAGAATTTTATTTTAATTATTTAAATGTGAGTCAAATAAAAATACTTTAGGTTTACATGG
>NW_016814921.1:3548823-3569153 GCF_001698545.2 Rhinopithecus bieti
ATTTTTAATTATTTAAATGTGAGTCAAATAAAATACTTTAGGTTTACATGGACTCAGATTTTTTTTTTACCATGAAAAGACCTTCTCTGAGAGAATACTGAGAGACTATATTACATTTAGAAGATAAGTCAAACTAGTTGAAATACATTAAAATATGAGAAGTAACTTTAGGTATAGAACTTACTGACATTTATTGTTGCCAGAGTAAACAATTTCTGACAAATGTATACCCATAGCAATCTGTAAATAAACTTCACATAGTATCTGCTGTTTGAGAAAAAGGCTATCAAAAGCTGGTGAAAGCAGAAAAAGATTCTTGTCTTGTTTCAGATTTGGACATACATATAAATAAGCATTAGATACTGTTAAAACAACATAAAATTTATAAGTATTTGTAATAAAACTGTATAAGATAAAAATTTATAAATACTTACCACAAGAAAAAAAAAAATACTAAAGAAAACGTATCTATCTAGCATGAGGCCTGAAAGGCATGAAGGCATGAAAGGGAAAAGAAAGTAGAATGTAGTGAATATTAAGAGAGGAATTAGATAAAAGAAAAGGCTAATAGCAATTATAACCATGTAAATGGTTAAATTAACCAATTAAAAAAGTAATACTCCCATACTGGCTAAAATTTAAGATCCAGAAATTATTTTTTAAAAATGATACTTCAGATAGAGTTACCCAAGAGACATACTTAGAAAATAAAATAGTCAGAAAGGTTGACAATAAAGTCAGGAAAAAAGTACCAGAAAAACAGTCTTTCAAGAGATAGTCATAAAATGCATTTTGATATCAAACAAAATATAACTGAGGGTGAGATATATCATAAGAGCAAACAAGTTTTCCTCCCTAATGAAGGGTTGTATGCCCCTATCCACTGTTGAGCATTTCAGCCCATGACACTTGCATTGATGGATGGATTGAGTATATACATTTTTAGAATATCTGTGATACTTCTGAGCCAAAATGTTAGGAACCTTTGTAGTGTGTGGCACCATTTGTTTTCCTCTGATATCAGCACTAAGACATGGGCTATTCTGGCCAAGTGCAGAGGCTCATGCCTGTAATCTCAGCACTTTGGGAGGCCAAGGTGGGAAGATTGCTTGAGTTCAGGAGTTTGAGACCAGCCTGGGCAACATAGGGAGACCCTGTCTCAACAACAACAACAACAACAACAAAAGTTAGGCAAGGTAGCACATGCCTATGGTCCCAGCTACCTGGGAGGCCAAGCTGGAAGAGTCATTTGAGTCCCAAGGTTTGAGATTGCAGTGACCCATGATTATGCCACTGCACTGTAGCCTGGGTAACAGATTGAGACCCTGCCTAAAAAAAAAAAAAAAAAAAAAATTAGTCTGTGAGCCTTGAATATGGCAAGAAGATTTGCTGCCTATCTATAATGACCTTTGATGTGAGAGATGTGAGGTGCACAAACTAATAGATTGAGTTTAAGTTACAGGATTGGAATATGGTCACTAAACCTAGGTATTGTCTCTTGGCTAATTCTACTAGGAACTTGTAAATAAACTACTTGTTCAACTTCTTACACTAATGAGACTTTTCAAACCTATACCTTTTCTTGCAATAAATTATTTAATTTATTGTTGAGCTTTACTTGCAGGGAAAATGTTGAAGTAGAGTTAGATCATGAAGACTTAGGTTGACAGATAAGTGACATATTGTAGAAACGTGACACTCTGGGAATTTACCCATTTACATGCTCCTTTTGACCTCTGCACAGACCAGTTTTTCAACATCCCCAGTCTCATTATGTCAATCAGAAGTTGTTCCTGGTTGCCACCCTTTCCACAAAACAGAGAGAACTCAACCTGGAACTTCCATTTCATTGGCTTAATTTATCCTAAGAGTCAGTAAGAGAGGTGAGAGTTCATCATTTTGGGCAGGCATTTTTATAGTACTTAGGGATGCAAGTTTAGAAAGAAAGGTAAAAGACATCAAAATATGTTTCAGGGCAAGTCACACTGAGCAAATGAAAATTTAATGTTTACTAATTGCTCATTTTAAACCAAAACACAATCACTGTCTGAACAAAATGCATATTCAGTATTACTTTTCTACTCTGCAAAATTGCCAATATTGAAGTAAAAAAAAAAAAAAAAATCCAAAATATAGGCTGATACTACTTTATCATTTTCTTTATTCAAAAATGAGCTTAATCGTGGAACAGATTTTGAGAAAACTACTAGATACCAATTAACTGCCATTATTTGTGAGATGTGTATACTATTCAGATTATCGTTCCACTTTTGCAAAATCTCATAGAAAGATTTGCCCCAATATGCAAAGAAAAAATTGAATTAATTGAAACACTCAGTTTAAGTCATCATTTGAATGATGGCGAAGATAACACCTCAAATTTATTTTTCCTAGTAATTTTGTGTAGTCATATTTGTTTTTCTTGAGTTTCTCTTTATTTAATTCTCCTCTTTTGGCATTCTATCAATCAGTAGCAGAGAACAGAGAAATCTCTGGATTCTATACTGGAATGAACTAGAGGCAGTATGGAAAACAGTGTTGCCAAGTCAACCAAGCACTCAAAATAGAATTAAAATCTCATGATAACTACAACCACAATATGCCAAGAGGGAAACAAAAAAGAAATTGTTCCCAAATGAGAGAGGAGGGAAAGCAGCACGGAGTAGTAAGACTCTTGGTTCTTTGAATAACGTGCTTTATGTCCTTGAGTGATTCACTTAATTTCTCTGGGTTTTGGATTCCTCTCTGTAAATTGAGAGGATTGGACTAAATCAGTAGTTTCCAAATTATGAACCTTGGAATAATTGCAAGGGGCCTTGAATTTGTATGCTTTATATACTTCCACAATCACCGGGATCCAGAAGTCCCACTGAAGTCATGTGGAAGCTGGAAAATATTTTACATTTTAAAAGGTTCTTATATAAGATATAGTGGCTAAATAACATATGAAGTTTTCTTAGACTAGAGAATACCATTATCTTATGAGTTAGATATCCAGATGTTGAAATGTTGAAGTGCATAATTCTTTATTGAAGTCTTTCTTGCAAAAGCAGCATTGTTGTTGCAAGGAACAATGTGGCTAGCAATCGAGACTCAGGTTTCTAGGCCAAACTTTCATGCATTAATTTTGTGACCTTGGGTGGGTTATTTAAATTTTCAGTTTATTTGTTTGAGGTAACTATTTGAAAAGACTTAGACAAAAGTGTTCTTCAAGTACAAGATGGTTTTATTGCTTCTATTCATCAACTGCTCTCGGGCCTCATAATGCTAAATTTGCAGAGCAGGAATCTGAATTAGCTGTCAGGTCTGTTTATTACTGTGGCTGTCCTTGTTTCTTCCTTTTCTTTTACTCCATCCATATTAGTATGCCATTTATCTCCCCAGTTTGTTTTTCCACTATTAGGCTGATATGTTATTTGTGGCTTAAGGATTTTTAATACTTACATAACTCATGCAGTAATACTTGCTATTTTGAGAAGATAAATAATGTAGATTTATCTTATCTTATAGTTAGAGACAATTAAAAGCAAGCCAATAGATTGCCTAAAGTTGCATATAAAATAATAATTTAATATCATTTTGTATTCCAATTATTTTGTCTCCTTCTTTGTGCTTATAAATTTCTTGAAATACAGTCATGCCACTTAACCATGAAGATATGTTGTGAGAAATGTGTCCTTAGGTGATTCTGTCCTTATATGAACAACATAGAGTGTACTTACACAAACCTGGATGATATAGCCTACCGTACCCATAGGCCATATGGTATAGCCTACTGCTTCTAGGCTACCAACCTGTACAGAGTGTTACTGTATTGAATGCTGTAGGCAATTGTAACACAGTGGTGAGCGTTTGTGTATCTAGACATAGCTAAACATAGAAAAAGTACTTCGTTATGCACTACATTGGGACAGCTACTGATCAGAATTTTTCAGCTCTATTATAATCTAAAGGCATCACCATTGTATATGTGGTCATTGAAACGTCACGATACATGGCATGGCTGTTGTGATCCTTTTTTCCTCAGCTCACTCCTCAGTTGTGTGTGCGTGTGTAAGTGCTTGCATACATGTGCCTTTCTCTCTCCTTTAGAGCAGTGCTTAGTAAAAAACTCCCATTTCTATTCTTGTCAGTTACTCATGTGTCTCTCTGATAGACCTAATGGTCACTGAAGCTGCTGTTGTCCTGGGAGGGATGCTCAGTTTGCTGAGAAACTGATGGAAACTCACTCCTTGTCCAGTTATTAGATTCTGAACTCAAGTGGTGTGAGCAGATGGACTTGTTTGGAAAGGGAAAGAAGGGTTTACCTCTTGAAACAGAAGGGATTAGGGCTTCAAATGTCTGGATGGATGAAGCACCCAGCTTTCAGAATTATTAAAGATAGTCTTGGAAAGCAGCACAGATTCCCCAACACTCAACAGCCTTACTCTTCATATCAACTTTTAATCTACCTTTTAACAAAGTTTTACAGATGTGAATGAATGTTACAAAAGGTCAACCAATTACATATTCATCAAAAAATATAGGATGGAGTAATGAAAGGCCATTTTTGTTTTACTGCAGGAAAACACATGAATCTAATTTAAAGGAAAAAATCTTCTGTAAGAATAAGTTCTTCTATATTTGACATGCTTGGCAAGGGAGCACATGATTTTTTTTTGGTAACTTGACAGGTATAATTACAATCTAAAAGTAAAAAAAAAAAAAAAAAACTTTCTTGAATAAAATGTAATAGACTACTATTTTAAAATTTACTTTGCAGTAGATTGATATTAAGAAACTACTTTGATCAAAAGTCCCCTAAATTGAAAACAAAATCCATCTAAAAGTAGAATATTTTAGGACACTTGTTAAATTTTATTTTTGAGACAGGATCTGGCTCTGTTGCCCAGTCTGGAGTGCAGTGGCACCATCACGGCTCAATGCCACCTCTACCTCCTGGGCTCAAGCCATCCTCCCACTGTGGCCTCCCAAGTAGCTGGGGCAACAGGCAGTAGAGACAGGATTTCACCACGTTGCCCGGACTGTTCTCAAACTCCTGACCTCAAGAGATCTGCCAGCCTCGGCCTCCCAAAGGGCTAGGATTGCACGCATGAGCCACCACGCCCAGCTTATTTTAGGATATTTGTAAAGGTGTATATAGCAGAGATTTATTGATGTTCTGGTCCCTACTTTTAATTTCTTTAACTTACCTCTCAACCCATCTAAATATGATATGTAAATCTTTTCATAGCTCTCAAAACTTTTTCCCCATTAAGCATTATTTTATTCTGTCTAAAGAAATGTGCTATTGACATTTTTGTGATGTAATTTATTACTAGATAATATTCCATAAACAACTTACAACTGACAATTATTTATCCTGATATATATTCTTATCAGGAGCAAACTACGTAAAGTATGTATGCTACTTTCCTCGGAGTTACTAAAGAAAATAAAAGAGGAATTAAGAACATAAAGCATCCCTTATCTTAAAGAGGTTACCATCAAGTTGATTACATATGGAATTTGGTATAAACTAAGGCCCTGTTATAAATTTACTTCATCTTCAGAGTAATAGTCACCATTTCCTGAGTAACTATTAGGTTCCAGCAACTGTACTAAGCACTTCATATAATCATCTTAATTTTCTCACAAGAATCTTTTGAAGTAGATATTATTAGGATTTTAAAGTAAAAGAAACTGGGACTTAGAGATTAATTAACTTTTAAATTATCACATAGTAACAGATTATATCAGCAGAACCACTGGAAGTGATATATAATAAGGATTTATTATACTGATTTGACCTTATGCATTTGTGAGAGCTGGTTTAACCATCTACGTAAAGGTTGTCTTTCTGTCTAGTGATGGAGACAGACATCATAAGGAAAGATACTTGGGAAGAGATGATGGATTTAAGCTAGGGAAAAACAAGGACAAACTGCACCTCATTATGAACAACTGGCTTCTATGGGGATAGCCTGGAACCTGTATCAGGCTCTCACCTTCCCTAAGCCTCCAGTTTTAACAATAGGAGTCCATGCAGGATCATCTAGGACCCTTTGTCATGGAGCTAAACACACACCTGTTCCAGGATTTGGGGAGGCAAAAGGAAGATGAAGCAGGAGCTGAAGGAACCTTGGTTCTGGTTGCTGTCCCACACAGCAAGATGAGCTGACAGCTAAGTGACCATGTGCATGAGGTGCAATGGCACCTGGTAGCCCTGCACTGAACTTAGCTCAAAAAATATTTAAAAAATGACTGATAGTCTTGGGTAAAATAGCTACTCTAAACTCCAGGCTCACTTGGAAATAGCAAGAAAGAGAATTGTGAGAATTGTAGTCTCAGCTTGGCTTAACTGACCCAATACAATCATGTGAATCCTTGGTGAATCCATGATTCAAACATAGATTTTCTTCTGATACCACACACTATTAACCTCCAAGCAAGGGTATGTTGTCCCATTTCCTTATGGGCTATTCATTCTATGTTTTTGTTACTGTAATCAACAGTGCTCCTAATTTTTCTCACCCACAACACTTCTGTGTAAACCTACATAATTTGGGAAATAAAGTAAAGCTGAAGCTACAGTCAAATTTGCTAATCAGAAAAAAAAAAATCTCTAAAAGTTAAAATATTGCTTTATTTTGGCAGTAAAATAAAAGAATTGACACTGGCACCACTGCCCCCTGTTATCCTTCATCCTCTTTTGGCTGGGTTAGAAAATCCTGGAACTGAATCTACTTCAAGAAAGACTCACATTCGTACCTTCCCCCCACAACCAGAGCATGGCTACCACCAGGGAAAATCCTACCATTCTCTTTATTCTTGTTTCCATTTGTAAACCCATGATGTCCAGGACTACCAAGTGATTCTTTATTCCCAGACTCTAATCTGTACCCAGGTCTGTAACATTCTTTTATGTATCTATCAGTTACCACTCTGCAACTTCAGTAGACTCAACAATTCAGTCTTAAGAAATATTTTCCACCTTTTGCTGAATGGGCCTCTCACTTTCTTACTGTCACAGAAACCTGACTCTCCCCAGAAGCCCCAGAATTCCCCACATCCCTCTCAGTGACTATTTTCTCTTCTAGCCTGTGATTTTTAACTGGGCATGGGGGTGACATAGATGATAATTCTATTCTGCGCAGGCATTTCCAAGCCAATTTCCTTTCTTTTCTGTAAGTTCCCCAGCTTTGGATCATACCACATACTACACTCGATACCTCGTTGTTGTACTTGTGGCCATCTATGAAACCAAGGCCACTCTCTATCCTTCTTTGAAGAGTTTTGCTCCTGCCCCATTGACACTTCTTCTAGAGTACCCCTGTCACATCCTGGGTAACTTCCTTATTGATTTAGATGAAACATGCCCATTTCTACTCTTTCAATACTTTAATCTTTTTTTCCTTATAATAATTGCATTCTTAACCTACTTAATAAACTCATTTTCTCATAATCATAGTTTTTGTCATTAATAACTATAATTATTCTATAATCTCAGTTTTGAGGATCTTGTTCTCAGAAAACCAACCTTTTCCTCTATCTCAGGCTAGTCTCCTTACTCCAATAATATTTTATCCCTATCAGGACGTACAATACATTGATCCTCTTCGCTTGTCTATACTCATTACTTTGGGGATCTCATTAGTCTTATGGTTTCAATTACCTTCCAAATGCTGATGTTTTCTTTTGTTTTATCTTCCATCCACAAATTTCCCATGAACTGTAGATTTATACATCCAAGTGCTTGACAACTGAAGCTTTTTCGTGTGTCAAACTGGATTTTTTAGCCCCTCTCCCCTAATTTATTTCTCTTACAATCTTTGACAGTTTGGCTAACGGCAGTTTCACTTTTCCAATTGCAAAGACCTAAAATCTTAAAGGTATCTTTCATTCTTTCTCTCTCTCTTTCACAACTGGTATGTAATCTAAAGGTAAATTAAGCCAGCCTGCTTTTAAAATGCAGACAGAAGGTGACCTCTTCTCACTTTCACAACCACTTTTATGAAAGCTTATTTTACTTTTTTGCCTGGATTGTTTAACTCTTTCCACCCTTTTCACCTATTCTCAGAACAAAAATCAAACTCGTCCAATTAAAACAACCAAATTATGTCACGTTCTCCGTAAAAGTCTCCAATAATTTCTATTACCACTCAGAGAAAAAAGCCAAAGTCAATAAAAAGCCTTAGTTTCTCTATCTGTTTATACACCCTGTTTCTTCTCAGATATCACCTCCTATTAATTTCCCTCTGGTAGAACTTGAATATCCAACCTCATTCCACCCTCATTCCTTCGGAGAAGTTATAAAGCTAACCTCTCCATTTCCTAGACTCCGTAGAATCTGGGTTGTAAACTATTTTCTACCGACTAAATGCACTTGTGAGTAATTTAAAACTTAGAAGAGAGGCAAAGATCACTTCCTTTGCCTGAGTTCATTGAGGCAGTTGAAATGGTAATCTCAGTATCCTGTGCTTGTCTCTGGCTTCACTCATATGTAGGCACTGTGGTATCATGAGGGATGAAAGTAGTAGACACCAGTCTCTGTTCTTTCCATCACAGCTAAGATGGTAGAGTCCTTCAACTCCTTAAACCAGTAGCAGACCTTTCTTTGATTCTATAAACATACTATTCCCTGTATTCAATGTTTTATTCTGTTTGATTTACAAAGAGCAGTTTCTGTTCCTGTATGCAATGCCTATTGATACACTTCCTCTTTCTCACCTAGATCTTCAGAAAAATGTCATTGTCCCAGTGAGATCTTTACCTGTCACTGTTCCTAAAATGTCACCTTCCCCAAGACATTTTCTATCTTCATTGCATGATTTTTTCTTAGCACTTTTCATTTTTTAGTATGTAATTTGTTTCATATATTTTACCTGTTTCTTATATCTGCCTTTCCCTCCCCACATCAAGAATGAAAGCTTTATAAAAGCCAGGATTTAAAACAAGGCCATTGCTGCATACTCCTTCCTTCCTCCTTAGAACAGTGCCTAGTGTGTTGTAGTTACTCAAGAAATACTTGAGTGAATGAATCTGACTAGGAACTGTGACCCTTTATTCTATGCTTCAGTTTGATTTCTTATGTATATGTGCAAAAGGATAAGAATATATATGCACATACATTATTGTTAAATATATCCATTATTTATAAAAGACTAGATTTATTTAAATCTATTTTGTGTCACAGTACGAGTGGAATGGTATTCAATATTTCAGCATTTTCCCTTCTTTTTCAGAGGGTTACAAAGCAGTGCCGTTTCAAACTTTACTGATAAATCGAAACAATCGCTACAAAATCTGAGAAGTGTCCTGAATGGAAGAAGGAGTTCATTGTTGTGGTTTTTGACCTCAGATTCCATTTGAAATAACATGAGAAAAGGATTTTAGTTTTCCAGTTGACCCCAGATATTTGGTTGGTTTGATCAGGCTTTACAGATTTTTATTTTTAGCTGTTTAGCTTCATTAAATCTAAGTTTCCAGATTTTTCTGAAGTGTTCTCTGTAGCTTCTTTTTTCATTATATTTCAGTATCAAGTGAAAGGGCAAGGCCAAGGGAGAATCTATAGGCTTTTTTGCCTCTTTGTAAATAGGGAAATTACATTACGAAATGAAGTAGGCCTTCCTCTCATTCTTTGTATTCCTTCTGTCCTGGATGGCTGTTTTCAAAGGTCATGAATACTTCCACTGCACATAATTGGTGCCACTTCCCCCAACTCTTCCACAGACACACAGACACTAAAACACTCAGACATGCATGCGCATAGGCATGCACACTCAAGAAGGATACATTGCCCCCTCCTCCAACTACTAACAAAATATGGAAAATAAATACTTTTTCAAACCATCAAGACATGTTGGCTTCTCTTTCTACTATCTGATTCTTCACATGCAATTCAGTATTTGGAATTAGAAGAGCTAAATAGCCCATTCCATTATTCCCAGGTAAAGGGAAACTGAAGAACCTTTCAGGGGATTATTATAGGGTAAAACATCCAAACAAATAAATGACTTTCTCTTCCACAGTTGGGTTGAGTTGAGGAGTTATTTCTTTCTCTTATCATACCGGATCATGGGTCATTTGAATTAAAACAAGAATGTTAGTTCCCTTTAGGGCCTTGGAATTGTTATTGACCTTCCTGTTCTTCTCTTTCCCTGTTAGGTTTGTTTGGCTCTTCAGATGCCTAAGAATCTTTATAATTTTCAGACAAATAGTTCAAAGCCTCTGGAATCAATGAGACTGTCAGGAAGAAGGATTAAGAAATTCTAAAACTGGCATAATACTATTTTTAGTAGTAACATATAGTTACTTTAAAACCCCTAAGTATTATAAGGCTGTCATATTGGTATATTGTAAGAATATTTTATGGTGTGACACAGTTGATTTTTTTTTTTAAAGTGGGAAAGCACTTACTATACAGAATAGAGAAAACTCACTCTCACTCTTGCTTTCTCTATAGATGCATGTGTCTTTATATAAATATATATTTCACTGCATTAATTTCAGCTTGCCAACAAAGTTTGATGTATTTGCATGTTTTAGTTTCTTATTTTATATATTTGTGTATAAGTTATACAAAATGAATATATTAAAATATTTAAGTGTAATTTAATAATTTCACATTATTTATATATTATATATGTTATTTTATAACAATAGAAATCCTCTAGATGACATTATTATAGAACCAATATTACTGATTGCTCTTTATGGAACTTTTAGTAAGCTGGCCCTGAAGAAATCCAGTTAACTGATTAATTAATGTCTGTCCATCCACCTATTCTCTTATAGTAAGCTTTTATTGAGTATCTAATATCTATCTAGTGTTGTGAAAAAAGCTAAGGATGCAAAAAACAATGATCCATTTTTTTCCCCGAGTCACAGTTCAGTGGGTAAGATAAACACACAATGCCTTCCCATCACAGTATAATACGAACAATAATCAAAATATATGTGGAGATACATATAATGGCTTTTGAGTTAACTTAAGCTTATTTTTCTTGGATATTTAGTATTTAACTTATATTATTGCCTTTGTTTAAACTATCAAGGTCTGCCTCAATGAAAATAAAAAATTTCCCCTTGGGAATTGTTTTCTAAAGCCTCAAAATTTGTTTATTTAATAATTGTTTCTAATCATAGCTTTAGCTAAAATGTTGTTAGTGTTGAAACGAGCCCAATTGTCCCATAAAACTAATATTTACAATTCTTTGAATAAATACAGAAATTGCCCCTCCCTGGTCTTAAAACTTGAAACTTACATTTTTCTCATCTGAGTTCCTCAGGAAACACACCCTCACACAGTGAAATGAAATTCATCAGATCACCGCATTCATGTCAGATACCTCATACATCATGACTGCTTCCTCACTCCTCCTTAATTCCTGTTTTCCTGCCTTTCCTGCTATATAAAGCCTCCAGTATTAATTGGGCAGGCAGAAGAATTTGAAATTTCATCTCCCATTCTCCTCAGCTGCAGCACCTGATTAAAGCCTTCTTCCTTGGCATACTTGTTGTCTCAGTGACTGGCTTTCTATGCAGTGAGCAGCAGGACCTAGACCAAACTCCTGGCATTTTGGTAGCGTTATGAATTACGAGAACAAAGATTTTGGTTTGCTGTGTATTCTTGAAAATGTGGCTTAATGAAAGAGTCTTTTTCTGTAGCACTGATCTCTTCAGAAAATATGGTGTGATAAGAGTTTGAAGGAAACAGCCAGCTGGTCATGTGTTATAATTCAGCAATGACTGTAGTTTCAGGAGAAGACAATTGATTCACCAATTAGGCAAGTAACAAAAGAGCACAACTTTAAACAAACTTTTGACATAAAACATTACTATGCTCATCCTGAGGACATGTTCTAAAATTGTATTATTTTTTAAATTTACATTTTCAGTACAATGCTATAATATAGTCTTATAAATATATTTCAAGTTTAAACTAATGTCCTAAAAATAAAAGATAAACTGTTTTAGAGAAGTGTTAAGATTTGTTTCCACATTACCCTGATTCTCAGTTACAATGCTGATGATCCCCTACTTGCAATGGTTTGACTTAGAATTTTTGTTGACTTTACAATGATATGAAAGTGATATGCATTCAGTAGAAACCACACTTTAATTTTTGAATTCTGATCTGTTCCTGGGCTAGTGATATGCAGTGTGATGGTCTCTTGTAATGCTGGGCAGTGGCAGCCAGCAACAGCTCCCAATCAGCCATGCAATCATGACAGTAAACAGTCAATACTGTACTCTACAGTGTACTGTAATCAATAAATTACCTAAGATACCCACCATCAACTTGAATGTATTATGTAAATATTAGATACATCTGTTTTGTTAGTGCAAAGCAACTGATGATCGTTCTACCAGCTATAGAGAAAACTAGCAATCTTTGTATCTCTTCTATTTAAATCAATAGTTGAATTCATAAATGTCACACATTTAATACAAAATATAAGATTAAGGTAATGTGTATATATACTAAAAATATTATTATTTCTAAATGCTATTCCTTTGTATTCCTAACATGAATTTGTGTCTTTGAAGCCATTAATCTTATATATTTCAGTCAGGGATTCAGAAAGGAAAAGGTGCTTTGATGAAAATAGCAATTAAGGATGGCCTCTAATAAAATAGAATGATCATTATCCAAAGAAAAAGCAATGTCTCTAAAGCCTTTTATAGTAACATCCATTGCATTCACTATTTCAAAATTTTACCCACAACAGAGTTATTTTCTGTCATGTCAATATTTATATGCATTCCTTTAAACAAAATATTTTGGATTTCCACTTATAGATAAATAAGTCTGTGCACAGGTTAAAATTTCTAATATAAAAATGTTAGTACCTGAAGTGCAGGGGTTCCAGGCTTATAAGAGAATCATAAATAAAGAAGTAAGATCTCTCTGAGTCATCAGAATCAAACTGTTTCATTCTCTGGGTCACATTTATCCTCCAGGTATTGAGAAGGTTCTCCTTCCAAAAACAATCTGCTCTGTATTTTCTATGAGAATGTCACTACCACACGTAGCCTTTAACTGATTTTATCTGAGAAAATGAAATAACTCTTATGCACTTTTAAATTTTAAAGAATATTTATTATGTCAAAAAAAACAGAATAAGGATTTTTTATGTATTTGTTTAATTTCCTTTTATCTGATGACTGCATCTATTTCAGAAAAAAGTAGTGATTGTCTTTCTTCAAAGTTTCGTCAAGTCAAAATTATTATGATCCTTGTCACCAGTGCCAAAATAAAGAGACGAGTGATATAATTTTCCTGTAATATTATGTCCCTGGAATCCAGTCCATAAAATTGAAGCCAAAGCAGATTTCTTTTATTAGATTGCTAGATAACTGTATAAGCCACTGCATTTATAGTTACGGGAAATTTGCCTTATAAAATAAAGCAAGCTAACTGGCAGCAATACAAAAATGTAGGTAGTTTTCTTGGCAAAAAGTGTCATCTAAATTTCATGGTTTATTCTCAGTATACAAATAAAATTTTATAAAATAAAATTCTTTAAAATTTAGACTTGTTCCCCCACTGATTGTGTCTGTTCAACTCAAAACATAATGGTCTATGCCATATTCAGAGGCTTTGCTGGGTACCTAACAAACATTACTAAAATTTGCATTAATCATGATGTTGGGCAAGAAATAAAAATGATCACGAGGTTTATCTTGGTAGCCATTTTAATTTTTCAAATGTTGTCAAGTCTAAAACCATTAAAACAGCTGGTTCATATCAATCTAGTGTGTCAGCACCAAATACAGTTCTATCTAAAACTGTTAGGGTTAAAATGAACTAAGCTTAGATTTAATAACTAAACACAAACAATAACTTTAATTTTGGAATACCGTTATGAAAAAAGATAATAGTATACACAAGTTACTGAAGCTTTTGACATCTTGAAAATGTTCAGTAAACACCTTACAATACTTGAGGCCCTTTTCAAATTTGTGTTGATTTTTATTAAACTCAGAGGTTTGAAATTATTTGTGGAGCCAGGCACGGTGGCTCACGTGTGTAATCCCAGCACTTTGGGAAACTGAGGCAGGTAGGTCTGAGGTCAGGAGTTCGAGACCAGCCTGGCCAACATGATAAAACCCCCATCTCTACTAAAAATACCAAATAATAATAATAATAAAAAGCCGGGCATGGTGGCAGGTACCTGTAATCCCAGCTACTCAGTAGGCTGAGGCAGGAGAATCGCTTGACCTGGGAGGCAGAAGTTGTAGTGAGCCAAGATCATGCCACTGCACTCCAGCCCGGTGACAGAGTGAGACTCTGTCTCAATAAATAAATAAATAAATAAATAAATAAATGTAAAAATAATACAATTTGTGAGTTTTTGTTTAAGGTATTTTCAACAGATACAGATAGGGTGTATTCTCTACAGGATGATTTTGACTCAAAAAATAAAAATATACTATTTTACTTTGATTCTACTTATGTTTGAAATTTAGAATATATACTACTCATTTCAAAATTATGTGTCTATAATATTTTATATAACTGCTTATTGAATAATTGATGGACAAGATTTTAAAATCATATCTAGAAAATGAAAGAGTAAATTTCAAATAATTTTCCATTAAGATAAAACTTAAATTCCCAAAGGGCACTACATTTAGATAGTAAATCTGATATTTGAGTCTACAATTTTATTGTTTCTTAATCCTTTAAATTTATGAAACTCTAACCTATTTGGGGAGGTATCATTGATAAACCAACATAGCTAAATAATACTGCTTGCTTTCTGTAATAAACAACCATCATATCAACTCATTAAGCTATACAATTTGGAGTAACTATCTTTCAGCTTATGAATTTACCACTTACAAGCTTCCTGGTTTTTGAAAAATTACTGAACAATCTATAAAGCAGGGTTAGTTTACAGAGATGCTATTAGCACCTTGTTGAATTTCAAAGACTTTATAGCAAATAACACTTTTTACAAATGTTTAGCATAGTTAATAACTGGCACCAGAATTCTCTTTCTGAAGGAAGTCTTCCCCAAAAAAATATTTTATAGTCCAACTGATTGCAGAATATAGAATGAACGGGCATAATAAAGCAATTGTTAAATTGTTATATATAATAATATGCAAAGAATTGTGTTTAGAAAAAAAGGAAACATTAAAAAATTATGGTATATAGGTGTACAAAATTTTTAACATAATGATAAAATTGTAGGCCTGTATATCTGGTAATGGCTTAAGATAGTTTTAAGCACAGTGATTTTAATATTTAACTTTAATATGTTTAATATATTAAATGTAATATTCAATTTCAATTATGCTTTTGAGCTGTAACTCCCTTGTTCTCCATAAGCCTTAAGTAAAATCTTCCATAAAAACATACACAGTGACTTTGTGAGTCACCCCTAGCCATGCTCTCATCCATACAAATCAAGAAAAGGAGTTGATTGGGTAATGCAGATACAGACTAGCAACATTTCCATTAGTAAGGAAAAAAAAAAAAATCCCTGGAAGCTGTAACTCAGCACCAAAAGACGCTTTTGCTTTTGCAAAAAAAGATACTTTTGCTTTTGCTTTTGCTGGTAGTGAAATCAGTAATGAATAACACAGATCTTCTGCCCTACAAGTTTTCAACAAGTAAAGAAATAGATGCAGTCATCAGATAAAAGGAAATTAAACTACTGGTTCTGCTGTATATATTTCATAGCTGGATTAGCTGAACTGGAGAACTTGCCTCGTTCCACAGCCAGAATGTTGCTTCCTACTGCCTTTCGTCTGCTCACACCTGGATGCCTACCTCTTCATGGACCCACACATTCCCCTGAAAGTTTCTCTTTTTGAGGGCAGAGAAGGAATGCGTCCTCAGGACAGGACATTTCCAAAGGAAGAACCTAGATGGGGCCTTCCTTACCTGCTTAATTCCTTCTTTCTGGTCACACTCTTGAGAGAGAATTATTTTTTGTTTAGGGAGAGACTAGAAGTTCTCTAGGAAATCTTCTCATGAAAACATGTTGTCAAGAGGACTAGAGTTCACCAAAATATTAGAGACAGTTGCTTTCTTTACCCATGGGAGTTGACAGTCAAGGCTCTGGTGTCCAGACTGTAGCTGAAGGGAACACCTTGCTTCTAATGTCACCACTTGTACTTAGTGTTTTATTCTGGGTCCACTTGTTGGTGTTCGGGAAAATGCCTGTTCCCCATTTCTCACATATTTATAGTGGGAAGGAAATTCCCACTCTGCAGGAGTAACAGGGTAAGGAAATTGGTACACTATTTTCCCTAGGGAAGATTGAGATTGAGAAGGAAACTAGTCATGCATTTCTTTTCTTTCTTGGAAACCTGTGCTCAGGAGGCAGCCATTTTCTGCTTATCTATGTGTTATATTTTCCAGATAGACTAGATACCTTCTGTTTGCCCTCTAGTCCCACTATGTACTTTCTTTTAGCCTGGCATCCATCCCAGAATGCTGACTTGTTTGAAATATAAGTGACTTTATTTTCCCCCTCCTCTGGCTTCTAGGTGTACATGGCCAATAGGGAGTCCTGGCAGAAGATCGAATAGGAGCAGAACATTGAGTTCAGGTTGTTTATTGCTCTGGTTTGCCTCCCTGCAGGGATGCCCATCTCCTCTCAACATGGCCCTCCCTGCACGACTTTCTCCTTCTGTGTTTTATAACTGCTTTGTGCCTCAGGGATTGAAACAGCTCTGGTGTAACCAGTCCATGGGTCTTTGGCCTATGCCTTGCCCATATATTTCTAAATAGTTCCTTTATTTAAACTTGCTTAAATGACTAATTTCTTTCTGAGACCATGGCATAGACCCAGAGTATTTTGGAGTGGTAGGCTTAATTCAGAGAAATTTTAGAAGTTGATGGTGATGCTAATTCCAACATTCATTCCCTAATCTACCTGTACTCATAATAAAGTTGATAATAGATCTCCATTTCTCTTACATGAATATCTACTTTCAGGGCTGGTTCAGAACTCAAAAGGAGAAGAGAAGGGCATTTTTCTATGTCTTTATAAAACTCCAATATCTTGGTGCATGGCCAGTAACCTTGAGGAATGGCAAAGTCCTGACATTTGAGGCCCAAAAGAATACGTGGATATGGACTATGAGGCTGCTTCTGTGGCCAAGGGAAGTGTTTTTAAGATTCAGACTTCAGTGCTTTTGTTGATGTTGATGTAGACTTGGCCATGTTTTCCCCTTGGCAGTTTGCAGCAGTTTATATTGAACTTATACAGCTGTATATATTTTTTAAACTGGCATGATCTTCAGTAAAACACCTTGGTCTTAGTATGTAGACTGCTATGGTTAACCTTTAGCTACACAGAGATACATGTTGCCAAGACAAGGTTTAGATCACAGTAAAGTCTCAACTCAGTGCTTCAGCATACAGACTATTTGGGCATTGCAGGGAAGAATATATATTTTGTTCTCTCTGAAGGATATTTCTCAGTTCTTTAGCTGTCTAGGATTCTGAAGATCAAAAGGCAGCTCTTCAGTGTAGAATACTGAATATTATTAGAATATGAAATATTGGAAACTGGACTTTACATTGTTAAGTGATAGGCTTTAGAAGATAGATTAGCTGACACAGGTTTCTCAGTCTTCCTTGGAACTGCTTAAAGGGCAAGGAGAGGTGATCTGGACTCCTTTAGTTCTGTGACTGATCCTCAAGCTTATGGTCACTCTGTGCTCCATTCTCTATCAATCTGATGTTTACTCTAATTTATTAATAATACAATATATTACCAAAGTTTGGGATTTTGGAGATTTTGATTGCAGCTTCACTCATGAAAGTGGGGTTCATCTCATGAATAAAATAAGGAATATAAAGCTTTCCAGGTAAGAAGTATTGCATTTTCTTGGGGTGAGAGTACCATGAAAGTATTATTAACCCAAGGCCAAAAAGTAACTGAAAAAAGCTTAAGGCTGCTAGAATCCGTTTAGGGAAGAATCAAATTAGTTTTGCACATATGCTTTGGTTTATTGTCGCAAGAGAAGAAAGGAGAAAAAAAAAACAAAAGAAAAAGAAAAACAAGGCAATTCCATTGGAATTATTTTATTTATAAAGTATATACTATGCTACACTGTGGGCCACCCGTAGCCAAAAAGACAGCTCCTGTTCTCCTGCCTTAGGTTCTAGTAAAGAGACAGGTAACACATATATTTTAAACTTAAGGGCATATATAATAGAATATCTGAAGTTAATACACTTTATAAAGAAAAAACAGAAAAGGATAAAGGAAAACTGAGAAGTCTGTACTATTTTAGCAAAAGATAACAACAACAACAATAAAAAAACAAAAAGTAACCATTCTGGAAATGTAACTTTGAGGAGATAATTAAATGAAGTCAAGAGGCTAGGCATACAAATATCTCCAGGGACGCAATTCAGGTAAAGGGAACAGCAAGTGCAAAGATCCTAAGACAGGAATAAATTTGTTTTGGCCAAGGTACAGAAAAAGATGCAAGAAGTGTATGTGTGGAGGATTGGAAGGCGATAAGGCACAGCCAAATAAGGCTTTCTACATAATGGAATGCCTGTCTGGCTGCCTACCCAAATTGCTAGTGGGGGAGGATGCTGAGGCTCCCTTCCTCAGGCGGTCCCATTATGGATCAGCCTCTTAAGTGTGCTAGTCACAAGGAAGTGGCTATGAGCAAGAAAGCTCAAAGACATCAAAGACTCACTGCCATTAAAGCACCAAAACAGTCTATCTTGGTCTCACCTGAAAGTTCAGCCTCCCAGCATATTGCTATGGTCTCCAAATATTTCTATATTTCTTAAAATTTCCTAGTCAATGGATTAATGAGGAGAAATAGATAAAACCTGTATCTTCTGCTCCAACTTCTAAACCAGCAAAAAATAGGCACTGAAGTCAGAGAAGTGAAGGACAATCCATCTGCTTGGTGACTGATGAAGCTAAATTGGAGAGAAGTTTACTTGGTCTGTGCCAATAATCAGTGTTTCTAATATTTCCCCCTTAGATTAAATTTACCAACCCAGAATTGTAGATTTTAGAGCCAGCTTCCCTACGTGGTAAACCCATACCTGGTAAACCTACAGAATGGAGGAGCAGGCAACATGAGTGTTCTAAAGATAGGTCCCTTGGGAAGGAGAACCTGTCCCCACACCACTGAGACTCCCAGATCCCTTTTTATATGTGTGTGTGTATGTGTATATATACATATAAAATATCAGGTTGGTACAAAAGTAATTGCAGTTTTGGATGTGAATTTTAAGTCATTACAACTAGGCTCAAACACATGTTTATTAATCAAAATAGGAACCATCACAATCAACACATTTTTCTAATGAGAAATAAGTTTGTTTATTCCTGTAGTGTAAAAATCCATGATTCAGGATTTGATGAACTCATTTTCTCCATCCTGCTGGTTGTGGAAGTATTTTGCCCACAAAAAGTTGTCAAGATGCTTGAAGAAGTGCTAGTTGGTTGGCGAGAGGTCAAGTGAATATGGTGAATGAGGCAAAACTTCGTAGCCAAATTCGTTCAGATTTTGATGTGTTGGTTGTGTGATATGTAACTGTGTGTTGTCGAGAAGAATTGGTCCCTTTCCATTGACCAATGCTGGCTGCAGGCATTGCAGCTTTGGGTGAATCTCACTGATTTGCTGAGCATACTTCTCAGATATAATGGTTTCTCCAGTATTTGGAAAGCTGTAGTGGATCAATCCAGCAGCAGACCACAAAACAGTGACCATGGCCTTTTTTTTTTTTTTTTTTTTTTTTTTTGGTGCAAGTTTGTCTTTGGGGAGTGGTTTGGACCTTCTTCTCAGTTCAGCCACTGAGCTGGTCATCGCTGGTTGTCATATAAAATCCACTTTTTGTTGCATATCACAATCTGATTGAGAAATGGTTTGTCATTGTGTAGAGTAAGAGAAGACATCCCTTAAAAATGATGATTATTTTAATTTTGCTCAGCTCATGAGGCACCCACTTATCACAGTTTTTCACCTTTCCAGTTAGCTTCAAATGCCGAATGACCATAGAAAGGTCGACGTTGAGACCTTTGGCAACTTCCTGTGTAAGTGTAAGAGGATGAGCTTAAATGATTTCTCTTAATTGGTTGTTGTCAACTTCTGATGGCCAGCCACTATGCTTCTCACTCTCAGGGTTCTCGTCTCCTTTGTAAAACTTCTTGAACTGCCACTGCACTCTATGTTCATTAGCAGTTCCTGGGCCAAATATGCTGTTGATGTTGCGAGTTGTCTCCACTGCTTTATGACCCAAGTTGAACTCGAATAAGAATATCACTTGAATTTGCTTTTTGTCTAACATTACTTCCATAGACTAAAGTAAACAGCAATAAGTCATTAGCAAAAAAAAAAAAAAAAAA
>NW_016814921.1:3569955-3599188 GCF_001698545.2 Rhinopithecus bieti
AAAAAAAAAAAAAAAAAAAAAAAAAAAAAAAAACATGTATACACTATCAAACTGACCCTAGTCCTCCAGAATCCTGGCAAAGAATCTGGGGGAATCCGAGGCATCCCAACCCCTTGAATGATGTTCAAGTCAGTTTCATTTAGATCTCAGAGGGAAGCATCCCCTACTTGATATCTGCCATTACATTTGTAAGGTAATGTTTCCTTTTTAAGGAGTTCTTTAACACCAGTTAGTTTTTGCCAGATTGGATCAAAGTACCTTGGACAATAAAATTTTAAACTCGAATTAGGGTTACAACCATAATTATATCCTTCACATACTTCATTATCACTGGGTATCTGCATTTCTCTCAATCTGTCATTACGGATTATGTTAGTCTTTCATAAGCAATAATACCAAATGGACACACGAAGCACTTACTGTGAAAATAATTGTTCAATGAAATGATAGTTTGATAGACAATATCTCTACCCTCACTCCAAATGGTCCTATTTTTACAATTAACACATTATCACCACACATCTTAATAGCAGGCCATCATCTGAGTAAAATTAAGCACGATGACCTCTGTCATGAGAAATGTTTTATATATAATGTTGAATAACTAGGTCAAGATGCAGTTTCGACATTGAAGAAAATACGTTTCTAAGTGCAAAGTGATCAGTGTGTGTTTATATATGCATGTATGTAATACTGTAGCAACTTGGGTTTTGTTTGGTTTTAAATATTCTGAAATTACATATCTATATTTAAAAATATTCCTCTCCCATCAGATGAAATTATTTACAAGATTGCCTCAAATTAGAACAGAAGCAGATGTAATGGGAAAGCTCTTGTCTCTAAAACTGCTGACAATGAGAATTAATCTCAAAGATTTCTGTCTCTCTTTATGCAAAAGTGCATATAAGCATTTGCCATCAGATGCACACACAGACGCTGTTGGCCCCAATGCAAGCAGTGTGTGTCATTGAGCAGATCCATTTCCAGTACCTGTGACATGTCAAACTGTTTACCTTGAGAGCTATGTGTGTGACAGCTTCTGGGAGGGGACAAGCAAGTGCAGGGAATTGTTAACAGCATGCTTTTCTTACCTCCCCATTTACCTCCTATCCAGTGAAATGTCTTGAAGTGTAGCTGGAGCCAAATTGTCATGAAGAATGACACAGAAGTTTTTCCGCTTTCAAGGCAAGCCTGGGAAATTGAAGTTTAGAGGAAATGAGCAAAGAGAGAAAAGCATACAGGAAGCATATGAGATGGTTGTGTACACTGTGTTCCACTTCATTCAGCAGCCCCACTCTCTTTTCTGAGGACCCAGCCACTCAGAAAGGTTTGTTTTTGGAGGAATGGCCCCACCATTGGCATCTATGCTTTTGTTTTAATTGCAGAGCCCGTGTAATTTTGTGTGGAGATTTAGTCATTATAATTGGTGCTAGAGATGATTGCTAGTGAGGCAATACTCAAGAAAAAGCCCAGATAATTTGTGCTGTATATCAGATTCTGCTTCAAACAGCTGTCTCATTTTGCTCCATTCATGTTGCCAATTGTCAGGAGGTGCTTACATTATATCATGTATACCAGAGTTCTTCATTTCCCGAACGTTTCCCTCTCTTTTCCCTCTTATTTTAAATAACATTTCAAATATCCGGAAAGTAATACAACAAATGCTTATTAATCTTGCTTTCCTGATTTAATAAATTGACATTTTGCCATATATTTATGAGATTTTTTCAATAAAAGGCCACAGATAAAAGTTGAATCTCTTTGTACCCTTTACTAATCGTCCTTGTCTCCCTAGATATAACTATTGTCCTCAGATTGGCATCTTTTCTATCCTCTGTTTATATTTATATTATATATGCTAGGTATTCAAAAACCCTAACATTGCATTAGTGTGTTTTTTGGTATCATAAATGTCATCATACTATTCATTCATTGTTTTCAACTGCCTTTTTTTTTCACTTAACACTATGTATATTAAAATTTTATCCTTGCTGATTGATGTTGCACTTATTGATTTTTGCTGTTATATAATATCCTACCATATGAATATAATGCAATTTATTTGTTCATTTTTTGAATAAACACTAAGACTTTTTTCCACTATAAACAATGCTGAATGAAGACTTGTGCATAACTGCTTGTACATACATCTGTGAGTTTTCATAAAGCACTTAACTGGAGATGGAATTATTCCATTACAGGTTGGATTATTCCATTACATCATAATTTCTTCAGATTTATTAGATAGTATAATTTTAGATAATATTTAGATAATATTTAATTTCTTCAGATTTATTAGATAATATGAAATTGTTCTCCAAATAGTAGTATCAATTTATACTCTCAACAGAGAGTATGAATATTTGCCTGCGAAGTTGTATTCTCAGACACTTAATTTTTTATCTTTGATGAAATAAAATACAATTTCATTGCAGTTTTAGTTACTTGACTAATTTCTAGTGAAGGTGAGTATTTTTACATGTTTATTAGCTATTCTTTGAGTTTTCTGTCCATGTCCATTTATATACTTTTCTACCAAATTATTTGCTCTTTTCATTGGATTATAGGAATTCTTCATGTACTCTCTAGGCTCTTTGTTGCTTTTGTCCTAGGGAACAGTGGTAGGACATAAATAGAAATCAATCCAAATGATAATGATATCCATTGGGTCCCACTGACCAAAGTCAAAACATCATCTAAACTAAAAACGAATAAGGTCTTGGTAAATTCACACAAAAATCCAGTCTTTCCATTGAATACATCAGCATATTCTCACTTTGTTTTCCAGGTTTTGATTCATCATCCAGTGATTGTTTCTAACACAATTTATTTTTCTTTTTATATCAGGCAAAATGTGACAAGGCAACATATTTCCATAATTTTAAATTTGGCCTGAAAGTGGAAAAACTGACTGCATACTTCTGTCACCCAAGTTCAAGTGAAGGTTCAGGTCTCTAAAGTAAAAATTGTGAAACAAGTTTGACACACATTAAGATATATGTCATGTGTGTATACATGATTTAGAGTTTTGTGAACTGATTTAGGTGAACTGCCTTCTCTTGTACTCAGAACCTGGTAAGTTATTTATTTGGGGCCCCAAATAAATATGCAGGGCACTTTTTTTGAAATCATTTTTCTGAGACAGGGCCATGTATTACTATGTTACCAAAATCCCAAGTGTCCTGTCTAGGTCTCACTGCTTGCTGCACAGAAAGCCAATCACTGAGACAATGAGTATTGCCATATTGGTATAAGGCTTTACCAGGTGTTGTAGCTGAGAAGATGGGCGATCTATTTCAAATCTGTCTCCCTGAACTGACTACACTTTGGGGAGGGGGGGTTATATAGTGGGGAAGGAAGCAATCATGAAGAATGAAGGGTCTGAAATCTCATTATTTGGATGTGGTGATCTAGTGAGTTTCAGTCCCTTGCCTGATGGTGGGTTTCATGAGAAAGGAACTCAGATAACACAGAGGTTAGTTTCCAGTTTTAAGATCAAGATAGTCAGTCAATTTCCATGTTTACTCAAAAACCCTTAAATATCATTTCTAGGGGACAACTGGGTCAGTTTCAACTACATAGGCTACAGGAACATGAAACTTACCCTGCCTACATTAATGTTTACTTTATATTTTCTGTACCATTATCATATTTCACATTTCCTCTATCATCTTATGTGAAACACATGCAACATTTATTTTAATTGCGAATTTGATTTTGTATTTAAACATGCTAAACACAATCTTTTAATCAGAAAGTTAGTGTCAACAATTTTCAGATAAATTGAGAAATTAATAAAATGCATACACTACTGGGGGGTGCTTATAAGCATAAAATAAAGATAAAAGTTTTAAAAGCATAGAACACCAATATTTATTTCACTATTAAAAAATACTAACTCTATGATGATAGTGATAACAACTTAGTTTTCTACAGATACAACATTTCTGAGGATAAGCAGTGTTAAAAGAAAAACTTCAGATGAATTAAACTTAACAGAATTTAATTAACAAAAGGATTTTTGAATCAGGCAGCCACCAGAACAAAAGGGGTTGAGAGAGACTTCGGCACATCTATGTGGGTGGAGAGGATTTATGGACAGAAAAAGGAAAGTGAGGTACAGAAAATGGAAGTGAGGTACAGAAACAGCTGGATTGGTTACAGCTTGATGCTTGCCTTATTTGAACAAAATTTGAACAGTTGGCTGCTTGTGGGTGGTTGAATATGGTTTCTGTGATTGACCAAGGCATGGCTACTTGTTACAAGAGTAGGTTTCAGTATGTTTACACATCCAGTTAATTTCCAGTTCAGTATGTACAGGGAAACCTTTAGGACAAACTTAAAATTTGTAAGGAGACAGCTTTAGATTAGACAACAGCAACAAGACCTGTTTAACTAAATGGGGATGGAAAGGGCCAAACAGGGGTGACACTGAAATTAACAAAATAATGCTAATGTAGGATAAGACTGGTGTAGTCAGTAGCAGGAAGCATAGACAGGATAGGCAGACAATTCGATAAATACTTAGTGATTACTTCCCATATTCCAGACCTCAAAGGTTGGGAATACAGATTGAGAAGAAAGCAAAGGATTTTTATCCTGCTCACAATAGTTGTCTCCATAGCACAAATGGCTTTAGAATACAGACAGAGGAAGTAAGAATATTCCATATTACTTGACACTTTTCTGTTCCTATGAAAAGGAAAATCGGAGAGATTCAATATACTAATGAGTAACCAAACAGGCAAGTGGAATTAAACACGGAATCATTTAGAACCTGCTGAAGGTCTAAGATCTAAACTTTTAGCCACTCTTTCTATTGCAAGGACTAGCATGAGCTAACTCCACCGTTCCTTAAAGACTGTCTGAAATGCAGCCTGTACAAAGTTCTCTTGTAAATTTCCAATTAGAACTATATTGTTAACATACACGAAAGCATTAGTTATAAATATCCTCAGTTTCTCATTTTATTTCTAGATAGCTAATGACTTTTCAGATGTCTAAATTCCCATTTTTATTATAAGTATTTTGAACTGATTTTTCAGTTGCTCAACACACTACCTAACTTCTTAAATGGAATATTTGCATAACATATATGTAGGAGATCAGAATAATCCACCCCAAAACAGGCCTCTTTAGTATAAGAATTATTTTGAGCAGATTATTTTGAGAAACAACAATAGGAGAAGTTCTAAAAACAGAGTAGAAGTTATTCTTTTGTAGGGAAATTTACATCTAGAAAGAAAATCTCCATTTGGAAGACTGTTTCCCTCTCTGCACCAGGAAGACAAGGATGACTAAATTACCAGTGACTCCTTTCAATGTAAAAACCACTAACTTACATTTGCATAACAAATCTTAATTTTGTTTATAGTGCTTTTCCTGGTTACTTGCCTATAACTTACTTTCCTATAACTTACTTCCCCCGTAGTCTTATTTCTTTGTTTTGTTGAAGATGCTATAAGTTGCAGTTCTAGGCTGTCTCTGAGAGTCACACTTTCCCTGAGTTTTCTGTCACGTATATACAAAATATACCCATTAATAAACTTGTGTTTGTTGTTCTCTTGTTAATCTGTCTTTTATTACAAGGTCCCAGATGAGAATTTAGAAGGACAGTAGGAAAATTTTATCTGCTATATATGTAATTTACTACATACATATCCTTCATTATAAAGATATTGGACTATTGCATGCTGTGCTTAACTCAGCTAAGGGTGAGGACATGAGTAGGAGCTTTAGCATTAGCCTGATCTTTGAAGTTGCTCCCCCTTGCACTCTGAAGGTTTGCTGAAAATCAACTGATAAAAGACAGATTAATTTAAAAAAGGCATACAAATGTATTTAAGCACAGTTTTGCTTCACACAGGAGTGTTTAGAATGAAGCCCCAAAGATACAGAAGAAACTGCCCATTTTCATGATTTGGTTCAAAGAAGTATGGGCAGCTGGGTAGAAATATCATTGAACAATAAGGGTACAATCTAATGCTAATTGGCTGAGCATGGAAACCCAGCAAGGCTTGTCTGTCTAGATTGTTCTTGGCCTTACTGTGCAGAATTCCTTCCTTCTGGGTATTTGGCAGGATTTTGTCTGGAATGGGGGTCTTATGACCTACAATCAAATAAAGTAGGTCAGCTAATTTCTTTATGGCCAGTTTTTACACAGAAAAGGAAGGCAGCATTAGTGTAATATTTTAGGCTTTATGTCTGGCTTTGGGGAAAACGGATTTTGGTTTTATGAACCACCTTGAAAAAGAGATTCTAGTTTCTATGGCTGGCCTTGAGGCAGAATAAGGGGCAGAGACAGGAGGGCAGAAGGTCAGAGAGGGCTGCTACTGAGGCTTTTGTTTTAGGTATCATTCTGAGCCCTACCACTACCAGTATCCTCTTTGTCCATTTCTTCATAAGAATATGTTGGTTGAAAAGAATGACACCAACATTTAAAAAATGGCTTAGACTTTTTGGCAGTTCTTTTGATAAATTTCCTAACTTACTTCCTATCTGCTATTTTCTTATCACTACTAAGTTGTTATCTGTTACTTCCTTCAACTTTGTGTCTGTCAATAGTAAATTATATCCTCATTTATGGTTTGTACTGGACTTTTATTTCCCCTTTAGAAATCAAATAGCTATGATTTTTAACTGTTAGAGTAAAATTAAATTGATTTTTAAGTGACAATATGAGGCTTCTTTTATAAATAAATACACAAAATTGGACATTTTTTAGTCCTCAAATTTTTTTACTTTCTAGTTTTTTAAACAACACACTTATTTTTAATTCTAAATATTTCAGTAATTGTAACTTATAATTAATAGAATTACAAACATTTGGAATTCTTTTAATATTTTAAACAAAAAGAGAATACAGTATAGAAGTAACCAGTGTGCCAGATGCAGAAAGAATATTTCAAACACTTGTTACTGGTGGGCTTGGGAAGGTCCCTAAATGCCATGGGACCTCCAACCCAGCCAGTATCTAGGCTCTTTACACTATCATGAGAAGGAATTCAAAGATGTGTCAGAAAATAGGAAAGTACAGAGACTGCAAAGCAAAAAGTACACACTCGAGGGAGTGCAGGCGTACTTGAGAGAGTTGTGCAGTGGACTTTGGGGTTTCTATCTATAGGGTTTTTTTTTTTTTAACCAAGGGGTGAAACATTTAACAAATTTCCTGGAAAAGAAGTGGAGATTTCTCGGAACTGTGATACCATCTATTTTTATACCAAATATGAGTGTTCTCAGAACTGTCATGGCACTGGTAGGTATGTGATTTAGTACATGAATGAGCATATAATGAGGTCCTTGGAGAAACCTAGGTCAAATCCAGCACCATGTTTAGTCCAGATGGTCTTAGCTAGCTTGTTTCACACCTTGGCTTTTCAGAGTCTTATCAGCCTATAGCCTCTAATCTTGTAAAACTTCTGCCTAGGGTGTTTTATTCTCCTGCGACTACCTGTATTAATCCTATCTTGCAATTACATATACATTTATACATTATAGTGTGATAAATTGTTCAATATGTAAGCTATTTATAATTTAATATATAAACTAGTTAATATATAATAGTATAGATTTTTATAACATGTAATATAATAAAACAATATATGTATCAATCAGTAAAGAAAAAAATAGAGGCGGGTAATAATATTGCTGGTGAATCTATAACCTATAATTACGAAGAACAGTTTTTGATCAATTAAAATATAGCTTATATATTTTAATAGATTGCATATTATAAACAATATAAACTATATATAAAGTTTTAATATAATAGCTTTATGTATTATAACATAATGTATAATTAAATATTAGTTTATACATAAATTAGTTTACATATTAGTTTATATATTCATACATCTATACATAACTTATACTGTATTATATATAATATACTTTAAAAGTATACATAAGTAATTATCTAGGTATTATAGTATATTAGGTTTGAAATATTAAACTTAACTAAATTTTATGAATATAACTATAAATTACAAAGATAAACTTGCTTTTTAATTGTGATCCTTGATGTATTTTTTGAAATAAATACAGCAGCAATTTATCTGCAGTAGTAAAACTTCTGAAATGTTACACACAAATAGCCATGTCTGATAAAACTGTTTTTGACTTGCATCATTTTTCCATTTATACTACAGTAATAGCTGTGTTGTTAGAAAATTTCTAACACATTTTCATCTGGTAAATTTTGAAATGTCATTTCTTTTTGTTTTTTCTGAAATTTGGTTTAGATAAAAGTTAAAATTGTCTGTATAGTCCTAATATAAACAATCTTTTTTCAAACACAGATTGAGGCTTACTGTATTTTTTACTTATATATCCTGAGTATATTATTTCCTTTCTTTGTGATGCAGGATAGGTGGAATGGGGAGAGATTCAGTGTCAGATATAACTGAGATGAATGCCAGCTTCAACATTTTAAAACATTGCCGCTGCTTTATTACAGCCTCTAGGAATATGTCTGTTTGAAAGCATGGACCTACCTTCCTGGTTTAGCCACTATTAGCCACTAAGAGATTAGCTTTGAATTTTAAAATTTAATGTATCCTTTCCTTTACTGTGTCATAATAGTTATACCTTTCCTCTGTATAAATTTCCCAAAATCAAACATAACAGTCATAAATATGTTTCATAAAGAAGAGGATATTTATTATCTAATAAAAAGGAAACTTACTGCAAGAATAATGGTATATGCATCAAGCAATAAAGAAAGGAAAAAAATTAGAAGCTGGTGATAAGGTTGCTGGTGAATCTATAGTTCATGACCTTCATCATGATGAGAACCAGCTCCTTCCTTTGATCAATTTTATTTGGTCTATAGTTTTAGAAGACAGTTTTTCATGGGTCACTCAATCCTTCATTGTTGCATAATGTGCCAAAAATATGAGACCCTGAGCTATTTTCAGGTTTGTTTTTGGACACCAGTCTTAAGGAGTGAGATATATCTCCTTCTGGGATGAACAGATTTACTTCTTGTCATTTAAAAAAAATGGATTCCCCGATCTCAATGTTCCTCTTCTATAATTCAACTCACTTTGTGTGCAAACATCGTTTACACCTTCCTCATCACTCTCAAGGGATTTAGGAAAAAGAACTAAGACAAACATACTAATACTCATGCTACTTGCTGTGCTATGAGTAATAAAGTATTTTGTCTCTGATCCAAAAGTCTCCTGCCTTCTACCAGCGTCAAAGAAAAATAAATAGATTAACATTTTAGCTCATAACTATAAGGCAAACTTATGTATCAGACCCATTCTTATGATGAGAATGGGATTCTGACACGACTTTTCAGAAGAGAAAGTACAATCAAGGTTCAGGGTTAAAAGAAGAGTCCCTAAGATCTGACAGACAATATTTTTGCCCAATTGGTGGTCAAGGATGAAGACAATAAGGTTTCCCACTTTTCTAACTCTTTTTTTTTTCCAGATGGAGTCTCGCTTTGTTCCCCAGGCTGGAGTGCAGTGGTGTGATCTCTGCTCACTGCAAGCTCTGCCTCCCAGGTTCATGCCATTCTCCAGCCTCAGCCTCCCGAGCAGCTGGGACTACAGGCACCCACCACCATGCCCAGCTAGTTTTTTCTTTTTTCTTTTTCCTTCTTTGTATTTTTAGTAGAGACAGGGTTTCACTTTGTTAGCCAGGATGGTCTCAACCTCCTGACCTCCCACCAGGTCCCTCCCAGAACAAGTGGGAATTATGAGAACTACAAGATGAGATTTGGGTGGGGACACAGAGCCAAACCATATCACATGGCATGCTATTAGAATGACAATTGCTGTCCATACTAAGCTGTCTTGGAAATATAGGCTTACACAAGTCTGGCAGTCATGACCCTCTATATTCAGTGGCTTGTTATGCCCTAGGGCATAAAAGCAGCACCTCAAGAGCTCAGCATGGCCACTGAGGTCTTCTGCTACAGAATAGAGCCAAACATGGGCTCCTGACATATTTCACTTGCAGGAGGGGTATTCAGTCCTTTGCCAGATGCTATATTGCTAAGGGATGTTAACTCCCTTCCCAGATCCTTTGACTTTGTGAAGCTCTTTGAAATCAATTGAATAAACAGCAGCAGGAGTTTGTGAACTTTACAGATAGCCTCAACACCTCACACATGAAGCTGCTGCTTTTCAGTCCTTAACCAAAATATCCTAGATAAAGTATAGAACTCAAGCCTCAGCATAATTGGCCGAACTTTAGAAAGCTATATTAGCATTGGATGACTTGGTCAACAACTGGTCCCATCTGCAAATTTTTACATACTCGGGTCATTGCCAATTGTCTGGCTGTCTGGTACACTGAATGACAACAATAATTTCTTATCTAGAGTAAAGAACTCTGGGTATCTCTTGCCCAACAGATATACGAAATATAAATCAAGGTTAACCCCAAGGGGTTAACAAGTATATTGATGAATCCTTGTTGTGTGGATTTAATAGGTATACATACATGTTTTAGACATCATTAATACTGACCAAGCACATATTCACATCTCAGAATACATAAGACTGAGCTTTTGGCCTAGGCATTTAATAGAAATTTTACCTCTCTTACCTGCCTCAAGCTACAGGCCTCATAGAGTGTCATATGGTGTACTTAAATGAATTCAAACTCAATTCAGTTTAAAAAATGGCACATTTTAGTCACAAACATCAGGTATGAGTTCTAATATCATTTTTTAATGTTTGTTTACTGACAGCTTTTAAGTTTTACCATTCCCTCTTCCCCTCCTGCCCCATATCTCAGCAAGATGATAAGAAAGCTCAGTTGCTCCCTCTTTTGGCATTAGTGGGAACTTTGAACCAATCTTATGTGGAAACCTTTACTCTGATCTCACTTCCTAACTTAGATAAAAACCCAAGCCAATCTCCTTTCCTTACTCTCTCAAGATGTTTTAAAGCCTTCTGAAAGTTACCTCCTCTCCCCTTAGAAAGTCTCATGTCTGCAACAGATATTTTTATAGTTTCTTGGTGTGCATGAGTCATCACTGTCAACATCTGAACCAAATTTTGGGTAACCTCCATCTTGCTTCTGAGGGAAAGGAATGGCACCAACTCTCCATGCTAGACCTGTGATTCCTGCCAAAAGTGAACCCAGTTTTCTCTGTTTGATGAAAGCCACATTGCAGGAGGGCATTGTTCCCAGCAGCTCTTGAAAAAGTAACTGCATTGTAACTTTAACCTTTTTTCATGCCCATCTTCTGTGTCTTTCTGAGGCAGACTCTTTGAGGTTAGAATTGCTGTTCTAGTTCTAATGGTTGACTCCAGTCACAGCATGTGGCTTGGAACCCTTGAAAATAAACTGCCATATTTTTGGCTTTTTAGATCATCTATAGTCTATAATTGTGTGACTTTTGTTGCAAGGCCATCCAACAATGGTCGAAGAGTTAAGATGTTCAAACAGCATTCTATATTCCCTACCATTTACAGGCACTTGTTACGGATCAATGAAATAGCCACCTCAAAAATTAATGCAAATATATTACTAACTTTATCTCTTTTATATTCTCATGGTCCCCATTCCATATTAAGGCAGTTTTGCCACTGAATGCAGCTATCCCCTGAAATAGTTTGTCCCCTGGATAATGGCAAGGATGAAAGATGTAGAAGGTATGTAGAACTAATTTGAAAGTTCTTGTTTCCAATCCTGACATTTTTCTTTCTCTTAACATGTGATACATTTTTCTTTCTCTTAACCACAGGTGAGCCTGCCACCCCACATCTCTGGGTGGAGGCCTGGCCAGAAGGAGGTCTAAAAAACTCAAAATTCATTTTGGTTAAGCCATCTGGATTTGCTTTTTCATTTTACATGACTAAAATCATGAAGACACTGACTACATCACTGAGCACACTGCTCCCTAAGTTCTCCTATGGTTGTCCTCTTGTGCCAAAGTGAGTACTATAATGGGTTCTACATATCTTATGAAATCAATCTTGCCCTACTTGCAACTGACTCCCCTGAACAAAAGGTTCAGGCGTTTGAGTAGAGAGTGATTAGAGAAAAGGTGAGTTTATAATGCTGGGATAGAGCACACCAAAGTTGTGGTTACGAAAGGAGAGGAACTCTAGCACCTGATGAGGCTATCAAACTCCAAAGGTTGCAAAGAAGGAAGAATGATTAATGATGTCTTTGTCCTCTAGATACGACACTGCAACGCGTCAAAACAATCAGATGGTCTGCCTGAGTAAAGGAGCATTTGCCATTGGTAATCTGACCCTTTGCTGAGAAAACAGAAAAAGTTATGTGTACCTGGCCAGCCCTGAACTATTTTGTTGTTCTCGATGCTATCAATAGCCTTGATGTCTAACTGCCCTTGAGTTATATCATATATAATGATTGAGGCTGCAATTTCTAGGTAACCCTGCCTGTGTGTATTCACCAAATCAAGATAATGATGATCCCAAATAGGTTCAAAACATATGCAGACAAGAATAACCTGTGTACATTCAGATTTTATGTTTGTATGTGGGAGATCATGGACCAAAATATTTCTCTCGATGGGGGTAGGGACTGCTTTCTGGCCCATGTATTACTCCCTTTTACTTATTGGCAATGACACTAAAAGAGCAAGAGATTAGTTGCAAATCTCTTGTATGGGTCACAATGAATAAAAGACTTGGCCTCAGACTGCAACCTGGCTGTGTAAAATATGACTTACTGATCCTGCTAAAACATATTCATTATTGACTGATTTTGGGATTCTGGGGATATAGTTGAGGCCAATACTGTGGGTTGGAATCCTACTGTTTGACAGATTGTTAATTAAATGCTTTGTAAAAATTGAATGGGCTTGGTTGCAGCCTCTGCCAGTCAGATTAATCAGAGTGACCAATGTAGTACATTAAAAAATTTTCTAGAAGCCAAGTCATATTAGGACCAAATCGAGGAAATGGTTGGGAGATATTCCTGGGTCTTCTGCATTCCTTGACTTGCTGGATGTGCCAAGTAGACCCTGTCTGCTCTTTATCTGGGCCATTTTTTCAGGGTTGTATTACTAAAGAGATTATATAGTTAACACACAAAAAAGTGTTTTTCAGGTTTTTTCTCAGGAGTATTTGAGTTGCGTCCTTAAGGGTGTCATTGAGGGATGAGGTAACATCTACCAAAGGCACAAAGTTAAGGCTTGCTCACTGATTGCTATAAAAGTGGTGGATGCTACCCAGCTCAGAATTTCTCTCCTGTGCTATTAGGTTTGTGCAAAAATAATGGCAAAGATTGCCATTCCTTTTGATGAAAAAATCCACAGTTACTTTTGCACCAACCTAATACATTCCATCCTGTGTGCAGATATTTTCTGGAACTTCATGTCACCTCCACTCCTACCCATGACTGTTGGAATTAGGGACAAAGAAAACTGATACAAAATGCTGATGCTCGTGTGGTCTACTGTGCCTTAAATAATAACCTGTGTCTGACCCAAGAGTGTTGTTTCTTCTGGCAGCATCCATGCAATAGTAACAGGCTAAATAATGAGCTTGTAAGTATACAGTAAATTCAAGTCCTAGACTCAACATGTAATACTAGGCATGTTCTATAAAGCTGGTTCTTTCCAATTCATCCATTAGTTGGTATGCATATTAGATTCAATTTCTCCTTTAATTACTAGCATACAAGAAGGGGACTAGGGTAATCAGTTCTTTGCTGATATTTTGAGAAGAGTATAAAGAAATACCTTAGTTTGAGATTGGTTGTTAAACTACAAATACTAGAAGCAGGTCCGGGTGGTTACTAGGAGTTAAGATTTATACCACCCAGAGAACTCAGTCTAGGGAAATAATGCATACCCACGTTTTTTGTTTGTTTTGTAAACTACATTTCAAGTTTCTTTTTAGGCTACAAATCAGGTTTGTTTCCTTGGTTACAAAGGCCAATTTACTTGGACAATGGGTAAGGTAACTATCTTGACTCAGACTTTTAAAAGAGAAAAAAAAAAAAATTTACATGTGCATGTGTTATTTAATAAGCTTCTGAAACAGCTCTTGAATGTTAAGGTGACTTTTGAAATAATGCACATGTTTTCCTTAAAATGGGATTAAATATCACCAATAATATTGTCATTATTTGAATGTTTAAAACAGGAATAACATGTGTTACCCATATATATTATTTCACTCATTCTGTTAAAAGAATCCTACTAGATGGAAGCTATTACTTCCGTATTTCAGAATATAAAATTGAAACTAGAAGGTTTATACAATGTTGCGGGAAGTCAGGGACGCCAAACTGAGGGAACAACTGGAGCCCCAGTAGAGGTACATAAATTGTGAAGATTTCATGAACATTTATCAGTTCCCAAATAATAGTTTTATAATTTCTTATGCCTGTCTTCAATCTCTTAATCCTGTTATCTTTGTAAACGGAGGATATACGTCACCTCAGGACCACTGTGATAATTGTGTTAACTGTACAAACTTAGAGTAAAACATGTGTGTTTGAACACTATGAAATCAGTGCACCTTGAAAAAGAACAGAATAACAGCAATTTTTAGGGAACAAGGGACGACAACCATAAGGTCTTACTGCCTATGGGGTTGGGCAAAAAGAACCATATTTTTCTTCTTGCAGGGAGATTATAAATGGACGTGCAAGTAGGAGAGATATCGCTAAATTCTTTTCCTAGCAAGGAATATTAATATCAATATCCTGGGAAAGGAATGCATTCCTGGGGGGAGGTCTATAAATGGCCACTCTGGGAGTGTCTGTCTTATGCAGTTGAGATAAGGACTAAGATATGCCCTTGTCTCTTTCAGTACCCTCAGGTATATTAGGGTGGGGAAAAACTTGTCCTGGCAAATTTGTGGTCAGACTGGTTCTCTGCTCTTGAACCCTGTTTTCTGTTGTTTGTTTATTGAAACAATACGTGCACCACTGGACATAGACCCTTAACAGTCGTTCCGCTTTTGCCCTTTACCTTGTGATCTTTATTTGACCCTTATCAGTAGTTCTGCTTTTTCCTTTTGTCCTGTTCCCTCAGAAGCATATGATCTTTGTTCTGCTTTTTGCCCTTTGAAGCATGTGATCCTTGTACCTACTCCCCGTTTTACACCCCCTCCCCTTTTGAAACCCTTAATAAAAAACTTGGTGGTTTGAGGCTCAGGTGGGCATCATGGTCCTACTGATATGTGATGTCACCCCTGGTGGCCCAGCTGTAAAATTCCTTTCTTTGTACTCTTTATTTCTAAGCCGGCCAACACTTATGGAAAACAGAAAGAACCTAAGTTGAAATATTAGGGGCAGGTACCCCCAATAATGCAATTTGATGATAGTTCAGGGATAACATGTAGAAGATTTGTATTTAAAATGAAATATTTCTGATACTAGGACCTTTTTCCTTTAATTTTTACTATATAGCTACTGATTTACTGAGGAATAAGTTATACAAAGCATGTACAGAACATAAAAAAATGTTAGAATAGGGCAAGAAATTCTTACCACTCTTTCCTTCTTCCTCAAGTTGTCAACTCTAAAAGAGAGAAAAAAAGAGAAAGAAGATGAGGAGAGCCAGATAGAAACAGAAAAGGGAGGAACTAAATGTGGGATGAAAAAGTTAAGCTCTATAAAATGTTACTTTTATTGCTTGAATGACAAGACAGTATGATTCACTTAATCAATCATTGATTTAATGTGTAGTTCCCTTTTATCACCTTTAATAAAATAGGCAGTTTGAAAATCATCATGTCAGAACACATCTGGAGAGCTGAGAAGTGATACATAATTTTTTACCCTTGAAGACTTCCTCAGAATGTGAAAATATAATAAAGATTTTCAATAGATTTTAAAATGAGAAAATCACTTGACAGATAAAATTTTAAATGTCAAAAGACAGAATTCCAAAAAAAGTACAGGAAGGACTGAAACCGTCAAATTGTTCAACTTAGCATCAGGTTATGAACATAGGACCAAATCTTTTATCATCAAAGACATATTACTGAAACATGATACGTTTTCAATAATCTGTTACTACAGATAATGGAGACCCTTTCAAAAATATAGCTAAAGGGGCTGGGCAGAATGGCTCATGCCTGTAATCACAGCACTGTGGGAGGCCTAGGTGGGAAGATCCCTTGAGTCCAGGAGTTCAAGGCTGCAGTGAGCTATGATCACACCAGTGCCTCCCAGCCTGAGTGACAGAGCAAGACACTGTCTCCAAAAATAAAAAGTAAAAAAGATTAAATATATATATGTAAACAGTGTGTGAAGAGATGTGTGTGTGTGTGTGTGTGTATCAATAAAGTCATTCTCAGGAAAGAGAAGCATTTTTAGATATTTTAACAGATAATCTAAAGAAATGTTAACTAAGTACAAAGTTGTTTTCTAGTTACTGAAAAGGCCTAACAATGATAGAAGTAGCAACGGCAGAAAGCAGTTCCCATTGTTTGAAAGACATTTGAATTACTAAATCTTGAGAGCTGGTGAAGGGGCAGTGTGGAACAGAAATTCAATATATCTGAAGACAGGGCACATCTGACTGGAGCTGATACCAATGAGGTACATAAACTGACTGGCCCTGCAAGTGTTGAAAAAAATCATAAAATGGACTTGATATTTTATGAAGTAACTGCTGGTCAGAGTGAAGAAGAATTACTAGGTTATGCTCACAGGAACAGAGAACAGTGTCAGGAAGCAGCAGGAAGTGAGAGTAAGGAAGATGTCCCCTCTTTTTCTTCCAGTTTTGCAATCTCCTCCATGTGTGCCTTATGAGCAGAGTCTAACAGGGAGCCAGCCAACAAAGCAGAAATCTTTCCAGAGTCTTAGCTGCAGCGTCACCAAGTAGATGCTGAGACAGTAGTAGCTGATATTGGACACAGTTCACCTCTTTAGCAACAGTGCATGCATCCTCACACTTTCTATTCATATTTACGTTTCCATACAACAACCATAATACCATATGTTTCTGCCTAACAAGATGCAACTATTATTCACAGCCCAAAGACATTCTCCAAAATGAAGAGTCTCAAAATCCCAAGAATCATATTCATTTCTGATAAACATTCACATTATCCGTCTCTGAGCTGTGTCAATTGTTTTAAAACTAAAGTAAAAATTCCATTTGTAGTAAACCCTGTGGGCTGGATTAGAGTAAGATATATTAGAATAAACTCATGTTAATTTTAATATGGCTACATATAGAAGTATAAATAGAAAGATTATTATGGATATATATGTATGTAAGGGTATATATCTATAGGTATCTAGACAGATATCTATATATCTATGTAGATTATATCTATAGATAGATATCTATGTATCTATATATCTATATATATCATATAGATTATATCTATAATCTATATCTATCTATAATCTATAATACAGTATAGCTATCTATAGCTGTTACTACAGATAATGGAGACCCTTTCAAAAATATAGCTAAAGGGGCTGGGCAGAATGGCTCATGCCTGTAATCACAGCACTGTGGGAGGCCTAGGTGGGAAGATCCCTTGAGTCCAGGAGTTCAAGGCTATAGATAGCTATACTGTATTAGTCCATTTTCACACTGCTGTAAAGATACTCCTGGGATGGGCAATTTTTAAACAAGGAGGTTTAACTGACTCAGTTCCACATGGCTGGGAAGGCCTGAGGAAACTTTATGGCAGGGGGCAAAGAGGAAGCAAGGCACATCTTCACAAGGCAGCAGGAGAGAAAGAGAGTAAAAGAGGAACTCCCAAACATTTTAAAACCATCAGTTCTGGTGAGAACTCACTTGCTATCATGAGAATAGTGTGCGGGAAACTGTCCCCATGATCCAGTCACCTCCCACCATGTCCCCCTCTTTACACATGGGGATTACAACTTGAGATGAGATTTGGGTGGGGACACACAGCCAAACTGTATCATATACCTTTACAAAAATGTTGTACATATATTTTATATGTTTATATATTTCACATATGTGTATTTTATATATTTAGTATAAATATAAAGGTACGTGAATATATAAAACATCTAAATATTTTAGTATATATAAATACTAGTATAAATATATAAGTATATAAAATATACACATGTAAAAAATCCAGTTACATAGGGCAATGAAACCTCAGTAGCAATGAGCTGACTCAGACACCAGATATCGGTTTCTAAATTGTATTCTTCAATGAGGAAATGGTGTTCCTTGGAGAAACGGTTGATTTGGGTGGCACCGAGGGAGGAAAAACAGAAGATGATTCTGGAGCATCTTGCAGTGCCACAAAATAAGGGAGTACTAAAAAAAAAAAAAATCTATAAAAGATGAGACATATCAAAAGGACACAGGAGCCAACAAGAAAGAGTTCCTAATGACCAAAGACAGAACAATGGAAGCAACAATAATTTTACTATTGGACTAAAACCTAAAGAATAAAATAAATATTCATGAGTCAGAAAAGATATAAATAAATTATTGAATAAAATAGAACAAAAGGGATAAACCTTTGTTTTAGAACACTTCCAAGTAATGTAATATACACCTTTGCCTTTGTTGTGGGAAGTCAGCGACCCTGAATGGAGGGACTGGCTGAAACCGTGGCAGAAGAACATAAATTGTGAATATTTAGTGGACATTTATTAGTTCCCCAAATTAATACTTTTATAATTTCTTACACCTGTCTTTACTGTAATCTCTGAACATAAATTGTGATGATTTCATGGACACTTATCACTTCCCCAATGAATATCCTTCTGATTTCCTATGCCTGTCTTTACTTTAATCTCTTAATCCTGTCAACTTCTTTGTAAGCTGAGGAGGATGATTGTCGCCTCAGGACCCTGTGATTGTATCAACTACACAAATTGTTTGTAGAGCATGTGTGTTTGAACAATATGAAATCTGGGCATCTTAGAAAAAGAACAGGATAACAGAGATGTTCAGGGAACAAGAGAGGTAACTTTGAACTGGCCGCTGGTGAGCTGGATGGAACAGAACTATATTCCTCCTCTTTCATAAGCAAATAGAAGAAATATCACTGGAATTCTTTTCTCAGCAAGGAACATCCCTGAGAAAAGAACCCCCTGAAGAAAGCTAAAAGACAGTCCCCTTTTTTTTAAGGCATCCGTCTTTTAAAGTTGAAGCCAAAGGATAAAAACCCGGTCCCTGATGCGCCCCGGGCTACCGTGGGACAAAAAGCCCACCTAATAAATTTTGTCAGACAGGTACTGCCTCAAACCCTGTTCCTGATAGAATGTACAAGTGCTTGCCTGAAACTTCATTAGCAATTTTAATTTCATCTCATCTGGTGGTCCTGTGACCTTGCCCTGCCTCCATTTGCTTTGTGATATTTTATTACCTTGTGAAGTATGTGATCTCTGTGACCCACATCCTATTCGTGCACTCCCTCCCCTTTTGAAAATCGCTAATAAAAACTTGCTGGCTTTACGGCTCAGGGAACATCACGGATCCTGCCAACATGTGATGTCTCCCCTGGACACTCAGCTTTAAATTTCTCTCTCTTGTGCTCTTTCCCTTTATTTCTCAACCCAGCCGAGATACTTAGGAAATAGAAAAGAACCCACGTTAAACATCGGGAGCGGGTTCTCTCGATAGCCTTCAGGATATAAGTTTAATTTCTTTCCCTTGACTTCAGGCTGGATTTGGGGATTCACTTGCAAAGAAAAGAGTAGAGAAAGAGGACCACAAATAACTTTACAGTAGAAAAAAGGGCAGATCCACCAAGAGGATCAAGGTTGACATCACAGGTGATAATTCATGTTGCTACCAAGTACCCCAGGTATCTGATGTGATGAGAAAACACATAATTTCTTCAGTGTTCTTCTCAAATATTTAAATCCCCATTTTAATTATAAGACAACATCAGACAGATTTAACAGGAGAAACATACAAAATACCTGAAGGTTACTCTTGAGCACCAAGACCTCCAAATTGTCAAAGCTCAAAGTTATAGGCATAGAAGCAAAAGGTCAGAATATAATATTAGAAGTAATTGTGACAGGAGCCATTCCTAGTTTCACCTCTTGACTGTTCGATATAAGGGCTAACCTATCCTTAAGAAACAGAGACTTGGCCGGGCGCGGTGGCTCAAGCCTGTAATCCCAGCACTTTGGGAGGCCGAGACGGGCGGATCATGAGGTCAGGAGATCGAGACCATCCTGGCTAATATGGTGAAACCCCGTCTCTACTAAAAAATACAAAAAACTAGCCGGGCGATGAGGCGGGCGCCTGTAGTCCCAGCTACTCGGGAGGCTGAGACAGGAGAATGGCGTGAACCCGGGAGGCGGAGCTTGCAGTGAGCTGAGAGCCGGCCACTGCACTCCAGCCTGGGCGGCAGAGCAAGACTCCGTCTCAAAAAAAAAAAAAAAAGAAAAAAGAAACAGAGACTTATTTGACAGATGACTTTAACTTAAAGATTCTCCAATGGTCTTATCATGCCTATCTTAGAATTTCAATGTAGTCTAAATGCATCCTTCCAAACTACCTTCCTTCCCCGTCTCCTGCATACAGGATCAGACCTACATCACGGTCTGACGGCTCTGCCAGCATCTCCCGGCTTCCTCCCCATTTGCTATCACAAGTATTTTCCCCTAATAAATTTATGATGCATCTAATTATGACTTGTTAACTGCTTCTCCCAGAATCTAGATTACCATAAAATAAAGAGATTTATATAATTAAAACTTAGATGCTATTAGGAGAGGCCACATGGAGTTGGAATTCAGACCTCTAAGGAAGAGATCTTGCTCAGCGTGAGATGGTGGCTCTGAGCTGGGAGGAGAAACCCCATGATGCTTCAACCTATATCTCTAAGCAGGAGCAGAAACACACAGGGAGTGGTATCTCAGGGGGCTTATTGAGGTGGGTTCTGCAAGTATGTGAAGAACTACGAACATGGATTTCACTGATGCTATGGCATGAATTTTCACTGCCAGGGTGAAGAATTATTGCTAGAGTGATATTCACAGAAAGAGAAAGGTGACAATAAGCCACCAGAAGGAAACATCATGAAGCTAGACCTTGCTCTCTCCTCTAGCACTTGATATTGACACAGCCTAACAAAGACCAGCTGGCAAAGCAGAAATATAGTTTGTAGAGTCCCTGTCCTCACACTTATAAAGCAGAGTATAGAAGGTTGAACTTGCAGTTGAGAAACAATAACTTAATAACAGGCACATGCACCCACATATCAAATGGATATGCTAGAGTAATTTGGATATGCCATCCATGTTGGAGTTGATGTGTTCAGCATTTTTTTTTTTTTTTTTTTTTTTTTTTTTTTTTTTTGATACAGGGCCTCACTCCATTGCCCAGGTTGGAGTACAGTGGCATAATCTCGGCTCACTGCAACCTCTGCTCCCAGGTTCAAGCAGTCCTCATGATTCTCCTGCCTCAGCCTCCTGAGTAGCTGGGATTACAAACATGTGCCACCACACCCTCCTACTTTTTGTAGTTTCAGTGGAGATGGGGTTTCACCATGTTGGCCTGCCTCGTCCTGAACTCCTGACCTCAAGCCATCCACCCACCTCAGCCTTCCAAAGTGCTGGGTTTACAGGCATGAGCCACCACACCCAGTCTGTGTTCAGCCTTATATACTCATGTAAATGCTAGTCTTTATTTTTTATTTATCTACACTCCTGTATAAATATAGCATATTATATCATTTAGTACTAAAAAATTTCTGCCTCCTAAGGCATCATATAATTAAGCTTTTTCTATTTCCAGAATTTAGATTCCTTTTTTTTTTAAGAAACAGAAGCAATTTTTTTTTCCCCTGGGAAGTATATCTCGAATACAATGGCAATTCTAGAGAATAGTCACATTTTGCTTTTTTTAAGAGGTTGATGTTTTAAAATAATATTAAACACAATGCCTGAAACATATTATGGGATTAATAAATGCATGCTATATAGATTAATACTATTATACACATCCTATTTTGGAATGTAGCACAATAATAATTCAAAATTACTAATATTTCTTAATTTTTACTATGCTCCACACACTGCACAATGCATGACTTACTCTTTTATTTCATGTTGATTACATAATTCAGTTTATTCACTGCATATGCCACTGTGTTAGAGCAGATAATATAGCAGACATGGTCTTTTGCCATTTTATAGCATATAGTTTCCAAGGAAAGAAATCCATTAAACAACTGCTCTAAGATTAAGTTGAAATATTTTCATTGAAGGAATGATGGAGCCAAAAGGAAAACTGTGGAATATTACTCAATTTGGAATGTATGAGGATATTATTTGAGGAGACTGAAATTTACTCTGGGACCTGAAGGGGGAGTAGTTTTGGTTAGGGAAAGGAGAAGAAATGAAGATAAAGATATTGCCAAAGAAATGGAGCAGTGTGGGTCAATGCTTCCTGGCAAGAATGAGCAGGGAGCATTGTGGTAGAAGCACCTCACCCACATCACGTTGCTTCCATACCACTATCTGAAGCAGGCATATTTATTTGTTAATTATTTCCCTTTTTAGAAGACTCATAGAGGACAAAAGACTTAGTAAGTTGCATAAGGCCATGGAATGATAGCACATTGTGGCTGAATTTGAATGGAGGAATAAAAAGCCCACATTTTTAACTATTGAGAAGAGAGTTCCTCCTTCTGTTGTAACACATTTTAGAGGGTGGTTCAGTGAGCAGAACACAGGATGCATTGCCTTCCAAACCAAATCAACAGTTAATAAATACTTGAAACTCATGTTTGTGATTCTTGTGCAGTAAGTTTGTAACCAAATATTCATAAAATTTTAATTTGCTCTTGATCCAATAAAAATTTGAAGAAGGACAAACCTGTATTTGTGTGGAAGATGCAGCATACTATAAATTACTATTAAAAGCTTTCAGATGCAAAAATCTGAAGTTTGCAAATGAGTGTTTTCCTTACAAAAGCACTGTTTAATTTTTAGTAAAACTGGCATTTCCTACATAATTTAATATTTTTTTCTGATATATTAGAAAGAAGCTCAACAAAATATCTAAATTTTAACAATTCTCCAGATTGGAAATCTAGAGATTATTTTCATAGCTCATTAATTAGGTTTTGATTCTTGGCACCATCACAAAAAGGTGTTTTTTCTATCTACAGTAACAATGACATTTTGTTTTCCTCATCTGGAAAACTGAGGTAATACCAACTTTATAAGCTATTTAGAGGATTAGGGAATATATATGTGCATGGAAACTACTATTCAAGAAAGAACAAGAGTAGGACAGCAGAAGAGGTGGATAGAATATCACTCATGAAGCTCAGATGTAAGAAAGATTCCAGGGCTCTTAAAAAAACACATTTCACAATTAACATTTTACAACAGTCATCAATGCTTTTGTCAGAGGCGTGTGAACCAGAGCAACTCCATTTTAAACAGAAGCTGGGTAAAATGAGGCTGAAACCTACGGGGCTGCATTCCCAAACGGTTAAGGCATTCTAAGTCACAGGATGAGATAGGAGGTCAGCACAAAATACAGGTCATAAAGACCTTGCTGATAAACCAGTTTGCAGTAAAGGAGCTGGCCAAAACCCACCTAAACCAAAATGGCCATAGGAGTACCTCTGGTTGTCCTCACTGCTGCACTCCCACCAGCGCCATGACAGTTTAGAGATTCCATAGCAATGTACAGAAGTTACCCAATACGTTCTAAAAGGAGGAGGCATGAATAATCTACCCCTTGTTGAGCATATCATCAAGAAATAACCATAAAAAATGGGCAACCAGCAGCCCTTGGGGCTGCTCTATGGAGTAGTCATTCTTTTATTCCTTTACTGTCTTAATAAAACTTGCTTTTACTTTGCACTGTGGACTCCCCCTGAATTCTTTCTTCCACAAGATCCAAGAACCCTCCCTTGGGATCTGGATCGGGACCCCTTTTCTGTAACCCTTTGAAGGAGAAATAGTGTTAAAGGTCAAGTAAAAGTCCTCTCTTTGGTGCCTTCCTGAGGAGGCTGTTTTAATGAGGAATGAAAGTGGAATCAGAATTAATTCAATTGCACAGTGCTTTAGTGGAAGAAATGTAATAATTATTCTAAATATGCAGTAAGTGAAATGGCCAGGAAGCATGGAGCTGTGGTAGCAATAGAATTCAGCACTGGTTAAAGGAGGGATTTTTTGTTGTTGTTTATTTCATATGTTTTAAATATAAAATGTATTCAAGTTATACAATTGAGTATGTTTATATTGTAACGGGAAGGATTGGATTATCAATAGACTAAGCTAGGTTTGGAAGTAAGAGTAGGTAGAAACTACAACGCAAAACACAGATAAATGAGTCAGAATATTAAATTGCCAAGACAGCACATTCTTTGCAAATGGGATGGACTAGAAATCAAATTCATTTGCATTAGCCTAAATAGTGTTCTTTTGTAATTATACACTGAATCCTTTTTTTTTTCTGAAGACCCTGGAGGTCAAATCAAAGCAAAGATTACAGGGTCAAACTGCTTTCACAGCTCGTTCCCATTTATACTTCTGAGTCATTCAGGAATGTGTTATCATGCAGCATTTGTGTGACTGAATCGGTGTAAATTCCAAGCTACACATAGTTGATATTATGTCAAAGATGTGTCAAAAATTCTAATCAAGAAGTATTTTCAGCCTTAGTTATAATCTTTTTTTGTTTTGCATTTTTGTACTTTACATCAAGTGTGAACATCAGTTAACTCTGCCTTTGAAATCTTCAGATACTCACCCACATAGGCAGAATTTTATTTTCAAAAAAGTCCACTGATTGATGTGCACTTAATCAGTAATTGTAGTGGTACTTTAGTCACTGGATAGGAGTCTTCATGAATTTAGTTCTTTACCATGCAATAATGGGTCAATCCTTTGTTTTCACTAGAGAAGAATTTTTCTGGGTTATCCAGTATCACAGCTAATCCCTCTTACAATAAGGATCTGATGTTCTCTTCTTGGCCGTAGGACTTATTCATTCTCACAGTCCGGCCTGGACTTGTCAACCCTAGCGGCTTAATGTGATTAATTAAGGATAGTTAAGATCATTACCTGTATTAGTCATGGTTCCCAAGAGAAACAGAACCAATAAGATACTATATGCAGGCATACCCTATTTCATTATCCTTTGCTTTACTGCACTTTGCAAATACCGTGTTTTTTGCAAATTGAAGGTTTGTGGCAACCCTCCATCAAGCAAGTCTATCAGCACCATTTTTCCAACAGCATGTGTTCAATTCATGTCTCAGTGTTGTCATTTTGGTAATATTCACAATATTTCTTTGTTTTTCATTATGATATTCATTATGGTTATCTGTGATCAGTGATATTTGCTGTGACTATTTTGTTTTGTGGTGCCACAAACCGTGCCCTTGTAAGACAGTGAACATAATTAATAAATGTTTGTGTTCTGACTGCTTCACTGGGTGGCAGTTTCCCTGTTCTTCTCCCTCATCTTGGAACTCCTTATTTCCTGAAACACAAGAATATTGCAATTGGTCAATTAATAACTCTGTTGATGGCCTTTAGGTGTTCAAGTGAAAGGAAGAGTCCCACATCTTTCATTTGAAAGAAGTGATTAAACAAAGTAAGAAAGGCATGTCAAAAGCTGAGACAGGCAAAAAGATAGGCGTCTTCTACAAACAGCCATTCTCTTATGCCAAAATCTAAGCCAGAGCATGGCCCTAACTCGCTTCCATTTTATAAAGGCTGAGAGGGGTGAGGAAGTTCCAGAAAAATGTTGGAAGCTAGCAGAGGTTGATTCATGAGGTTTGAGGAAAGAAACCATCTCTATAACCTAAAATTGCATGGTGAAGCAGCAAGTGCTGATGGAAAAGCTGCAGCAAGTTATCAAGAAAATCTAGCTAAGATCATTGAAGATGGTTATGCTAAACAACAGATTTTGAATATAGTTGAAATGGCCTTCTATTAGAAGAACATACCATCTAGGACTTTTATAGCTGGAGAGGAAAAATCAACGCTTGGCTTCAAAGCTTCAAAGGACAGGTTGGCTCTCTTGACAGGGGCTAATGCAGCTGGTGTTTATGTTGAAACCAATGCTCATTTATCATTTGGATAATCCAAGAACCCTTAAGAATTATGCTAAATCTATTCTGCCCGTGCTCTATAAATGGAAAAACAAAGCCTGGGGAACAGCACATTTGTTTACGTCGTGGTTGACTAAATATTTTAAGTGTCCTGTTGAGACATATTGCTCAAAAAATGAAAGATCTCCTTTTAAAATATGACAGCTCATTGATGACGCATCTGTCAGTCAAGAACTCTGATGGAGATGTATGAGGAGCTTAATGTTGTTTTCATGCCTTCTAACACAGAATCCATTCTTCAGCCTTTGGATCAAGGAGTAATACAAGTGTGTGAGTTCTTCCCCTTTAAGATGTTTCACAGGGGCAGCCTTCCCTAAAAGTAAGGAATTTTCAGGCAAGTGACTATGAGCTGAACTCTCATTTTACTATTTTCAAACTGAATGAGAGTAAGTCAGCAATTCGGGGTTTTTTTCATTAAGACAACAGAAATAATATTACCTTTACAAAAGCTGGTTATGTTTAATTACATATCATGTGTAAAGAAATTGTCAGGTAGCAAACTCTTATTTACTGTCTTAACCCTCATATAAAGGAGAAACAAAACTATCCTTCTCTAATCATTTTAGTACCTCAGAATGTCTGGAATACATTGTTCTTGATTTTGCATGGATGATTTATATTGCCATGATTTGTTTTGGATGGTTTTCTGGCAGCAGAGCTAGACCAAAACAGCACAATGGCCACAATGGTATAATTTATCTTGCAGAACATATCAAGCACATCTAGAGAAAACCGAGATAAGAAAAATGGATCCTTTTTTTTGCAACATGAATTCTATGTAAATTAGGGTAAAAAATGGACACATTTTAAAATGCTGAATTAAATGAGCTAGATGGCAGGATCTTTAGATAACAGTTAAAAGAAAGAGTAACAATTTATATATATTCTATAAATAGCAATAGCAACATGATGTGGCACATAACATCAGATAATTTTGGATGATGAATTGACTTTTCTTTATCACACACTAACTGGAAAAAGCAAATAATCTTTTGACAGAAACTAAGAAGAGAATTCTTGTCAAAGAAGTTTGGCCCCGCAGCTGTTAAAGCCAAGTTGGAATAGATGTAGCTGTACAAATATAAATAAATGAGTAAAAGTTAAAAGCCTCTAGAATGCCTTTTACATAGGAATAAGGACATCATGTGCTGGGAAGCCACATATTTTAGCAATATAAACCTTTATTATGAAATGTGCAGAGTATGAACTAAGATCTGTCACTATTTTATTAAAACTGATTCCAAGTAAATCAAGGGAAACCAAAACTTATATAGGGATATTTTAAATTAGGAAATTTGTACAGTTAGCAAACATTACGTTTTTATGGGCATTTTGTTTTTGTTTTTGTTTTGTTTTTTAATTTTAGCATTGACTGTGGCCTTTTTCGTTTCAAAAAAACTAAACTTTTTAAGGAACTCAAATATTGTTTAGCAACAGCATCATCAATAATAGGATTCCAAGAAAACATGTAAAACATGTATGTATTAAGTGCGTGGATTTTACTCTACAATTTAAATTTTCAGTTCTATACTTTTTCACCTAAATTTTTATGCCGGAGAAAAATACTCCAGTTAAGGAGTATGTGTAAATGGCTGCGATAGCGATAACATGGAGCAGTATGAGGCCGCAATTGCCAAGGAAATACACTTTTGTATCTAATAATGAAAAGTGGCAAAATTAATAATTTTGCTTAAAACATTGATTTTATTAGAAGATTAATTTATTGGGATAAAACAAAAAATGGGATAAAAGTTACCTAAACTTGTATTAATATTTTATTTATTTTTTTAAAGATGGAGTCTCACTCTATCAACCAGGATGAAGTGCAGTGGCACAATCTGCAACCTTTGTCTCCCGAGTTTAAGCAAGTCTCCCTGCCTCAGCCTCCTGAGTAGCTGAGATTACAGGTGCCCTCCACCACGCCTGGCTATTTTTTATATTTTTTAGTAGAGATGGGGTTTCACCATGTTGGTTAGCCTGGTCTCAAACTCCAGACTTCAGGTGATCCACCCACCTCAGCCTCCCAAAGTGCTGGGATTACCAGCATGAGCCACCGCACCCAGCCACATTAATTTCTTAAATGCTAAAATGTCTCTAAAACTGCACAAAGATGTACATTTTAGGGAAAAATTTGGAGGTTCCAAGATGGCCAAATAGGAACAGCTCCAGTCTGCAGCTCCCAGTGTGAGCGATGCAGAAGACGGGTGATTTCTCCATTTCCAACTGTGGTACCGGGTTCATCTCACCGGTGTTGTCAGACAGCTGGCGCAGCCCACGGGGCAGGGCAGGGCATTGCCTCACCTGGGAAGTGCAAGGGGGTCAGGGAATTCCCTTTCCTAGCAAAGTGAAGCCATGACAGATGGCACCTGGAAAATTGGGATACTCCCACCCTAACACTGCACTTTTCCAATGGCCTTAGCAAATGGCACATCAGGAGATTATATCCTGTGCCTGGCTCGGAAGGTCACACACCCACAGAGCCTCGCTCACCACTAGCAGAGCAGTCTAAGATGGAACTGCAAGGTGGCAGCAAGGCTGGGGGAGGGGCATCCACCATTGCTGAAGCTTGAGAAGGTAAACAACACAGCCAGGAAACTCGAACTGGGTGGAGCCCACCACAGCTCAAGGAGGCCTGCCTGCCTTTCTAGACTCCACCTCTGGGGGCAGGGCGTAGCCGAACAAAAGGCAGCAGAAACCTCTGCAGAATTAAAAGTCCCTGTCTGACGGCTTTGAAGAGAGTAGTGGTACTCCCAGCACAGAGTTTGAGATCTGAGAATGGACAGACTCTCTCCTCAAGTGAATCCCTGACCCCCAAGTAGCCTAACAGGGAGACACCTTCTAGTAAGGGCCAGCTGACACCTCATACAGTCAGGTGGCCCTCTGAGACAAAGCTTCCAGAGGAAGGATCAGGCAGCGATATCTGCTGTTCTGCAATATTTGCTATTCTGCACCTTCTGCTGGTGATACCCAGGCAAACAGGGTCTGGAGTGGACCTCTAGCCAACTCCAACAGACTTGCAGCTGAGGGTTCTGACTGTTAGAAGGAATACTAACAAACAGAAAGGACATCCACACCAAAACCCCATCTTTATGTCACCATCATCAAAGACCAAAGGTAGATAAAACCACAAAGACAGGGAGAAACCAGAGCAGAAAAGCTGAAAATTCTAAAAATCAGAGCACATCTTCTCCTTCAAAGGAATACAGCTCCTCGCCAGCAACGGAACAAAG
>NW_016814922.1:0-2517 GCF_001698545.2 Rhinopithecus bieti
CCTACACACCTGTCAGGCCAGTGCCTGAGCTCAGCCATGGCCATCCAGGTCCTGATTCAGGTCTGCTCAGACTACCATGTGGGGTTTGAACTTGGCCTGCAGAGATGAGTTCTCCTTCCTCCTCAGCGACCTTGAGATGATCTGAGGCAAACCAGGGCAAGGAAGGCATCCCAAATGGCCAGACCCTGCTTGGGATCTCTTCCTATCCCTTCCTTCCCCAGGCCAGAGGGTTGAAGGTTTCTGCAGGTGCTCTTAGCCCCTCACAAGGATGAAGCAGTAGAGCCTGGGGTTTGCTTGCCCTGAGGCCTGGGTTGCAGATCTGCCAGGAGTTCTAGCTGAACTGGGACCTCTCAGGGTTGAGTCTTGTGCTGGTCTTTGGGCTTTAGAAAGGGTCCTGAGCCGGCCAGGCGTGGCGGCTCACACCTATAATCCCAGCACTTTGGGAGGCCGAGGCGGGTGGATCACAAGATCAGGAGATCCAGACCATCCTGGCTAATACGAAACCCCGTCTCCACTAAAAATACAAAAAACTTAGCCAAGCATGGTAGCAGGTGCCTGTGGCCCCAGCTACTCGGGAGGCTGAGGCAGGAGATTGGCATCAACCTGCGAGGTGGGGCTTATAGTGAGCCAATATTGCGCCCCTGGACTCCAGCCTGGTCGACAGAACGAGACTCCGTCCCGAAAAAAAAAATAAATAAATAAAGTGTCCTGAGCCTCCAAGCTGTCTGGGGTTTCTTACAAGCATGGACAGGGACGGGACCAAGCCACCAGGCCCACATGCTCAAACCACAGTGGCTGGCCTTGGGAATTAACGAGTAGTCTTGACCAGGCGTGGTGGCTCACGCCTGTAATCCCAGCACTTTGGGAGGCCCAGGTCGGCAGATCATGAGGTCAGGAGATGGAGACCATCCTGGCCAACATGGTGAAACGCCGTCTCTACTAAAAATACAAAAAATTTAGCAGGCGTGGTGGTGGGCGCCTGTAGTCCCAGCTACTCAGGAAGCTGAGGCAAAAGAATGGCGTGAACCCAGGAAACTGAGCTTGCAGTGAGCCAAGATCATGCCACTGCACTCCAGCCTGGGTTGCAGAGCGAGACTCTGTCTCCAAAAACAACAACAACAACAACAAACAAACATTAACTGGGCAGGGCGCCTATAATCCCAGCTATTCGGGAGGCTGAGGCAGGAGAATCGCTTGAACCCAGGAGGTAGAGGTTGCAGTGAGTCCAAATCACGCCACTGCATTCCAGCCTGGCAACAGAGCTTCTAGACTCTGTTTCAAAAAAAAAAAAAAAAAAATTGCACAGATCCCTAAAAATATGATCATATACATTTTCTTTTTTGTTTTGTTTTAGTTTGGTTTGGTTTGGTTTGGTTTTTTGAGACGAAGTTTCGCTCTTCTGCCCAGCCTGGAGCAATGGCATGTTCTTGGCTCACTGCAATATCTGCCCCTCCAGTTCAAGTGATTCTCCCACCTCAGCCTTTCAACCAAGTAGCTGGGATTACAGGTGCCCGCCACCACGCCCAGCTAATTTTTGTATTTTTAGTAGAGATGGGGTTTCACCATCTTGGCCAGGCTAGTCTCAAACTCCTGACCTCGTGATCTACCCGCCTCAGCCTCCCAAAGTGCTAGGATTACAGGTGTGAGCCACCGTGCCCAGCCAATAGTTATATTTCTGTGTGTGTGTGTGTGTGTGTGTGTGTGTGTGTGTGTGTGGTGAGAACATTTAAAATCTGTTGTCTTAGCAATTTCAAATATTACCACATTGTTATTAAGTATAGTCAACATGTTGTACAATAGAACTTTTGAGCTTTTTCCTCCTAGCTGAAATTTTTAGTGACAAGCATTGCATTTGAGCATATGTATTACTATGACCAAGCTATTTCATTTGTAGGGCTGTACTTAACTAAAATATACATGTGAACCAAAAGAAATTAACAAGAATGTTCATAGTGGCTTTTTTGCTAATAGCCCCAAACTGGGAACAAACCAATGTCCACCAACAGTAGAATTGATAGATGTGCCCTATTCAGGCAGAGCACTACTGAGCAGGAAAAAGAAATGAACTGCTTCACGAAACCGCCTGAAGGAATGTCACAAATGTAATAATGCTGGGCCAAAGAAGCCACACACAAAACCATTCCTACCGAATGGCCCTCCATGCATCCATTTATGAAACAGGCAACACTAACTGGGGCTGCTAAAACCCGGGTGACTCTTTGCTTTGGCAAGACAGATGGGCAATGTTTAGGGAGCAGACCTTCAGGAGAGGGCTTGCCAGATTGTTATTTTTATTTCATTTTTTTGGACTGTGTGGTAGCTCCAAGCATGTGTCCTCTTTGTGATAAATCAGAGTAGTAGAATAATAGGATTCCTGTGTATATTATACTTTAATAAATGTATTTGAATTCATTTTTGCCATTAGGACAAATAGTATAAGTTATAATAAATCTTTGCAATTTTAATATGATTTCTGCTTGATTACAAATAAGTCACCTGAAGGATTCCAAACTCGGA
>NW_016814923.1:0-2170 GCF_001698545.2 Rhinopithecus bieti
GGGTATTCAGAATTGAAGAAAGGAAGCCAAATTGTCTCTGTTGGCAGATAGCAGGATTGTATATGTAGAAAACCCATCAATCTCAGCAAAAAATCTCCTTAAGCTGGTAAGCAACTTCAGCTAAGCCTCAGGATTCAACATTAATGTGCAAAAATCACCAGCATTCCTATACACAGTAAGAGAGACAAAAAACCAAAGCATGAGTAGACTCCTATTCACAATTGCTGTTAGGAGAATAAAATACCTCAGAATACAACTTGGAATGTGAAGAAACTATTCAAGGAGAACTTCAAACCACTGCTCAAGAAAATAAGAGAGAACATAAAGAAATGAAAAAAGCTTCCATGCTCATGGATCAGATGAATCAATATTGGAAAAACAGCCATACTGCCCAAAGTAATTTATAGATTGAATGTTATCCCTATCAAGCTACCATTAGCTTTCTGCCCAGAATTCAGAAAAAAAATACTGTAAAATTCATATAAAACCAAAAAAGTGGCTGCATAGCAAAGACAACTGAAAAGCTTAAGATTGCTCCAAAGCTGCAGGCATGATGCTATCTGAGTTCAAAATTCATTACAAGGCTACAGTAAGCAAAACAGCGTGGTACTTGTACCAAAGCAGATGTATAGACTAATGGAACAGAACAGTGGCCTCAGGAATAATACCACACATCTACTACAATGTGATTTTTAATAGGCCTGAAACAAGCAAGCAATGGGGAAAAGATTTTCCCTTTAATGAATGATATTGGGAAAACTGGTTAGCCATACACAGAAAACTGAAACTGGGCCACTTGCTTACACCTTATGCAAAAATCAACTGAAGATAAATAAAAGACTTAAATGGAAGAATTAAAACCATATAATTCCTAAAATGAAACCTAGGCAATACCATTCGGGACATAGGCATGTGCAAAGACGTCATGTTTAAATATCAAAACCAATGGCAATAAAAGCCACAATTGACAAATGGGATCTAATTAAACTAAAGAGCTTCTGCACAGCAAAATAAATTTTCATTAGTGTGAACAGACAACCTACAGAATCGGTGAACAATTTTGCAATCGATCTATCTGAATCAAGGCTAATATCCAGCATCTGACTGAAACTTAAACAAGTTTACAAGAAAAAAAAAAAAAAGAAAACCAAAAACCTCATCAAGCATTGGCAGAGGATACGAACAGACAATTCTCAAAAGACTTTGGTGCAGCCAATAAGCATATGAAAAAAATACTCATCATCACTCATTATTAGAGAAATACAAGTCAAAACCACATTGAGGTACCATCTCATGCCAGTTAGAATGGCGATCATTAAAAGCCAGAAAACAGCAGATGCTGGAGAGGATGTGGAGAAATAGGAAGGCTTTTACAGGGTCAGTGGGAGTGTTAATTATTTAACCCTTGTGGAAGACAGTGTGGCGATTCTTCAAGGATCTAGAACTAGAAATACCATTTGATCCAGCAATCCCATTACTGGGCGTATAACCAAGGGACTATAAATCATTCCGCTACAAAGACAAAGGAACATGCATGTTTATTACAGCGCTCTTCACGGTAGCAAAGACTCTAAAACAATCCAAATGCGCACCAATGATAGACTGGATAAGTAAAATGTGGCACGTGCACACCATGGAATCGTAGGCAGCCATAAAAATTGATGAGTTCATGTCTTTTGCAGGGACATGAATGAAGCTGGAAACCATCATTCTCAGGAAGCTATCACAAAAACAGAAAACCAAAGACCACCGGTTCTCATTTTTAAGTGGGAGTTAGCAGTGAGAACACATGGACACGGGGAGAAAAGCATCACATGGTGGCGGGTGGGGGGATAGTGTAGACATAACATTAAGAGAAATACCTAATGTAGGTGACTAGTAGATGGGTGCAGTCTCTAATGGCTAGTGACAGGCATTTTTTCATATATCTGTTGGCTGCATAAATTGTCTTCTTTTGAGAAGTGTGAACAAACACGTTTAAAAAGACATACAGGCGGCCAACAGTCTCATTTTTAAAAGTTCAATATCACTGATTATTAAACAAATGCAAATCCAAAGAACAACGAGATATCATCTCATACATATCAGAAAGGGTATTATCATGAAGAAAAATAATAAGAGATTCAGGCGACGTTTTAGAGACCAAGAAATAATTATGCACTGTTGGTGG
>NW_016814923.1:6209-9179 GCF_001698545.2 Rhinopithecus bieti
CTACCATTTTTGAAAGTTGAAAGGGATAATTTGCTTTATAATCAATAAAAATGTAGTCCTTTGAATTGCCTGTAAGGCATAATGCCCAAGAACTCAGAGTTGTGTTGTTGAACTTATTTACCATCTGGTAAATTTCAATAACATCTTAAAATTGGTATCTGGTAACCTTCCAAAATTGTCTTTAAATATACTTCTTAAATTGTAATAGCAAAAAAATGATGAGAAGACACATTTAAACAATATTGAAGTTTATCAATGCACTTAAGAAATTTCAACTCATATTTTTTTCTCTCCTTCCTTCCTTCCTTCCTTCCTTCCTTCCTTCCTTCCTTCCTTCCTTCCTTCCTTCCTTCCTTCCTTCTTTCTGTCCTTCCTTCTTCTTTCTTGACACAGGATCTCACTTTCTGTCGAGGGAGAACAGCAGTGGTGTCATCATGGCTCACTGCAGCCTGCAGCCTCTCACTCATGGGCTTCTTTGATCTTTCTGCCTTAGCCTCAGCCACAAAACTTATGTAATACTTTTTGTTTGTTTGTTTGTTTGTTTGTTTTATTTTTTTTTGTGTGTGGAGACGATGGTTTGTCATGTTGCCTGGGCTCATATAAAACCTCTGGTCTCAAGTGATGTGCCTGCTGTGACTTCCCAATGTACTGACATTATAAGCATTAATTAAACTTTTACTAAGCTATGGTCAGTAGTTCTACTTTGATATCTCAGGAACTTGAACAGTTTCTGGTTAGTCCCAGAGCCACTGAAGCCTTTTCCCAATGTAGCAGCACAGCCTCAATTCCAAGGCTGTCCCTAACTCCAGCTGCCCTGCATCTGTGGCTTCCAGGGCAGGGGGAAAGATTCCAGCCTCTTGCTTTTTTGAGAAATAAAATTGCTGTCTTAATTTTATTTTTATAGGGATTGTTGCTAGTGAAAAGAAATAGATTTTGTGGCTGGGTGTGGCCACTCATGCCTGTCATCTCAGGACTGTAGGCAGCCAAGGCAGACATATCACCTGAGGTCAGGAGTTCGAGACCAACCTGAGCAACATGGAGAAATCCAGTCTCTTAGAAATACACAATTATCCGGGCATGGTGTGGCATGTCTGAATCCAGCTACTCAGAAGGCTGAGGCAGGAGAACCACTCAAACCCAGGAAATGGAGGTTGCGGTGAGCCGAGATCATGCCATTGCATTCCAGCATGAGCAAAAACAGCATAATTAATTTCTTTGCTGGATTTCATAAATTCTGGATGATTCCTTATGGTTTTCTGTGTATGAGATGTGTCAGTAGTTTCACTTTTGTGTTTTACATATGAATGGCTTTGTGTTTGTGTGTGTGTGTGTGTCTGTGTGTATACATACATATGTAATTGTTCTTCTGGAACTTCTAGTACTGGATTTAATACACTTGGTCATCAGTTCAGTGTTTCTCATCTTATAACCTTGGTTCCCAAAATTTAGATGATGATTGTTCTGGGTTTTGCATAAAGGCATTTTATCATGTGAAAAGAAAAATTTGAACCACAGTTAATTGGATTTTTAATTGTTAAATATGTTGTCTGTCTTTAAGTACTTTCTGTAACAGTTGAGACAAACGTGGTGCATTCCATCATTTGGTTTACAAAATATATTGAAAAGGGATGGCATTAGAATGGTAAAACACCTTTGATTTTCTGAGAAGAGATCTTAAACATTGTGGTGTATAAAGTCTTTGCTGTGTAACAAATTCCATATAATATTACTTGTTTAAACATTGTGATGTCTATAATTATCAGATTTATTAACATTTTGTTTTTTGTCCTAGTGATATCACATGTTTAATTCAATACTCATTTGGGCTTAGAAATGGTATGACTTCTTGTAATCTTATGGGTATAAAGGGTTAGAGGTTAGAGATATAGACAATATATTTAATGTTTTTAAAGCATAGCGGGGTAACCTTAAGGATAGTATAGAAGCGGTGGTTTAGGATACCATTTACAATAGCAGAAAAAGTTCAGGATTTGACTGAGCATTAGGATTTGAGATAAGATTTAGTGCTGAGGTAGGATTAGGGTTGGAGTTAGAATTAACATTATAGTTACGGGTTGCGGTTTGGTTGAGTTTAGGGTTAGGGTCATAATCAGAGGTAAAGGTTAGGTTTGGGATTGGGTTATACTTAGGTTTAGGGCAAAAGATAGGCTTAGAGTTAGAGGTGAGGAATTGGGATCATGACCAGTGTTAGGGTTAGTGTTAAGGGTTATCATGAAGGTAAGGATTAGAGCATTAGTGTTAGGTTTCAGTGTTTGGATTAGTGTGTAGCGTTAGGATAGGGCTTAGGCTTACACTTAGGGTTAGTGTTTGGGGTTCAGGGTTAGGGTTTAGGGTTCTTGTTAAGGTTAGTGTACAGCATTTGTGGTTAGATGTCAGTGTCAGTGTTGGGCATACGGTTAGGGATTTGGATTTAAGTTTAGCGTGACTGATATTGCAGTGTTTTTGTTGAGGTTGCGGTTAATGGTCACAGTTAGGGTCACACTTTGGGTTCGGTTTAGAGTTTAGGATTAGGGTTACGGTTTAGTGTTAAGGTTTTGTTTAGTGTTAAGATTAAGGGTTCGCATTTATGGTTAGTGTTAGTATTAAGGTTTTTCTGGAGTCAGGGGTAAGATTGGGTTTAGGTTTAACATTTGGGTTTAATTAGTATTACAGGTTTTGCTTTAGGACTAGGGTTAGTGTTAAGGGTTAACATTTACGATTTGGGGTTAGGTTATGATTAGGTTCTGTATTTAGGGTAAGAGTTATTTTAGGTTGCCAAAGTTAAGATTACATTAGAATTATGTTAGTTTTGCTGTTAGGAAAAGGGTATTAGGGTTAGTGTTTAGTGTGAGTTTTAGAGTTATGGGATGCAGTTAAAGTAACCTTCAGTGTTTTTGTGATTTAGGGATTCATAGGTAGAATTAGGGTTAAGTTTGTGTGGTAATGCAAGCATTCTCATTATGGTTTGTG
>NW_016814924.1:0-1293 GCF_001698545.2 Rhinopithecus bieti
TATATATACTATATATAGTGTGTATATATATATATATATATATAGTTAATGTTTTCTACTTTTATTAAGGGTATTTTTAAAAATCTGATTAATTCATTGACAAAAATACCTTTGCCATTCATTTTTGTGGGAATCCTTCACCTTGACAACAAGATTTTGGACAAGAGGAAGAGGAGTATAGTTGTCATCATCCACGTGGTGGAGAGACAATAGACTTATTCTGGGTAACAAAATTAACTTATTTCCTTACTAAACCTGATACAGCTTGGTGTTAATAGTGTCTTACACAAGGAAGTAGTGGAGGTGGGGGAAGCAAAATCAGAAGAGAAAACTGAACAAATGCCCCAGATTCCTTCTTGGGTAGTCAGGGACATGGCCCATGGCCTGGGTGTGGTTCACGTGCAGGATGGATCTGACTTAAAGCTGAGGGGATAAATAAGGGACAATCCAAAGTTATGTTCTTGCCAGACAGGTTTAGGAAAACACACAAATATGTCTGAACAGTCATATCTAAAGAAGACCACTCCAGGCAAAGTAGCAAAATCAAATCTGAAATACTTCAATAAAAAAAAAAAAAGGAAAGAAAAAGAAAAAAATGGACCAAAACAGGAATAGTAGAAGTAGGAGAAACTGAAGGTGAAAGCTCGATAGAGAAGCAGGAAAGAAAGAAAATATATTACAGTGAGTTTGTATCTCCACCCAAATGAATTTAATAGATTGTATGTAGAAAAAATGACCTTAGTCAGCTGACCTAAATATCCCAGTTTCTCTGGACAGAATACTTTTCTATAAATGGGCATTTACTCAAGTAGTATGAAACATATTTCTTTTGCGTGTATTGCAGTAGGTGCTAGTAGAAAAGAGTCTCTCTTTTTTAAGATCACAAACTAAAAGGATTCAATGAGCCTGAAGCTATAAAAGACTATTTATCATGCGTGGGACATTTTCTGGAGAATGGAACTATTGCATAGGAAAGCAGAAGTGAAAATTGGAGAGAGTAAGAGAGATGCTTGATGAACCAAACCAATCTTTGGTCAAGCATCATATTTCGTAGCCACGAATTCAACCACCTTCCTTTTTTTCTTGGCTTACACTAATTTTTGTTATAGTTATGCCACTTCTAGTGAGTTGTTATTGTTTGGCATATAACTTTGAATCATTCTAATTCTATTTGTTGGAGCAGTGGTAAAATATTTTTACATTTTTATGTAGTTTATTATTTTATCACATATAGATTCAGATTTATAATTATTGGGTTGACCTTTAATAAATAATATGTTTTCTTCTTATGGC
>NW_016814925.1:0-2705 GCF_001698545.2 Rhinopithecus bieti
CAGGGGCCGGGCACGGTGGCTCACACCTATAATCCTAGCACTTTGGGAGGCCAAGGCGGGCAGATCACGAGGTCAGGAGTTCGATACCAGCCTGGCTAATATGGTGAAATCCCATCTCTACTAAAATATTTTAAAAAAAATTAGCCAGGTGTGGTGGTACATGCCTGTAGTCCCAGCTACTCGGGGGGCTGAAGCAGAAGAATCACTTGAACCCAGAAGGCAGAGGTTGCAGTGAGCCGAGATCATGCCACTGTACTCCAGTCTGGGCAACAGAGACTCCGTCTCAAAAAAAAAAAAAAAAAGGAAAAAGGAGGCAGGGAATAGCCAGGGTTTTCCGGATCCCAACTAAGAAGGCTGTAGTCTCGGCCAGGCGCGGTGGCTCAAGCCTGTAATCCCAGCACTTTGGGAGGCCGAGACGGGCAGATCACAAGGTCAGGAGATCGAGACCGTCCTGGCTAACACGGTGAAACCCCGTCTCTACTAAAAATACAAAAAAAACTAGCTGGGCCAGGTGGCGGCGCCTGTAGTCCCAGCTACTCGGGAGGCTGAGGCAGGAGAATGGCGTGAACCCGGGAGGGGAGCTTGCAGTGAGCTGAGATCTAGCCACTGCACTCCAGCCTGGGTGACAGAACGAGACTCCGTCTCGAAAAAAAAAAAAAAAAACAAAGAAGGCTGTAGTCTCATTAGCTAATCTGGGTCCCTATGTGTTAATGTAAAACCACATTATTTTCCTTAATGTCTGCACTGAAGACTAGACATAAAATAATTCACAGTGATGAACCTACAGTAGTCAAGACAGCATGGTACCGGTATAAGAACAGACATTAGATAAATGGGAGAAAGCTGAGAGTCCAGAAATAAACCCACATACTTAAAGTCAGGTGATTTTCAAAAACAGTGCCAAGACCACTCAATGCATAAAGAATAGTTTTTTCAACAAATATTGCTGGGACAGCTGGATATTCACACACAAAAAAATGAAGGTGGACCCCTACCTCACACCATACATTTATACTAACTCCAAATAGGTCAGAGATCTAAATGTAAGTGCCCAAACTACAAAACTATTTTTAAAACTTTTTGTACCAACAGTGTCTTGCTATGTTGCTCACACTCGTCTCAAACTCCTGGCCTCAAACAGTCCTCCCAACCCAGCCTTTCAAAGCACTGGGCATACAGATGTGAGCTAGTACACCCAGCCCAGAACTATCCAACTCTTAGGAAAACCATAGGAATAAACCTTCGTGGCTTTGGATCAGGCAAGGTTTCTGGCTATAACACCAACAGTGCATGTGGAAAAAGAAGAATTGTTTGCAAAGGCCTCAAGAAAGTGAAAAGAGTTGGCTGGGCACAGCAGCTCAGGTCTCTAATCCCAGCACTTTGGGAGACCGAGGTGGGAGGATCACGTGAGCACAGGAGTTCAAGACCAGACTAGGTAACACAGCAAGATGCCATCTCTACAAAAAATAAAGAAGAAAAAAATTAGCCAGGCATTGTGATGCACACCTGTAGTCCCAGCTACTCAGGAGGCTGAGGTGGGAGGATCGCTTGAGCCTGGGAGTTGGAGACTGCAGTGAGCTATGTTTGTGCCACTGCACTCCAGCCTAGGAGATGGAACAATACTCTGTCTCAAAAAAAAAAAAAAAAAGGAAAAGAAAAGACAGAGAAAATCGGCCAGGCGCGGTGGCTCAAGCCTGTAATCCCAGCACTTTGGGAGGCCGAGATGGGTGGATCACGAGGTCAGGAGATCGAGACCATCCTGGCTAACATGGTGAAACCCCGTCTCTACTAAAAAATACAAAAAACTAGCCAGGCGAGGTGGCGGCGCCTGTAGTCCCAGCTACTCAGGAGGCTGAGGCAGGAGAATGGTGTAAACCCGGGAGGCAGAGCTTGCAGTGAGCTGAGATCCGGCCACTGCACTCCAGCCCGGGCGACAGAGTGAGATGCCGTCTCAAAAAAAAAAAAAGACAGAGAAAATGAAAACACAATGTACAAAACAAAAAATATTTGCAAGTCATTATCTAATAGGGAACTTGCATCCAGAATATGTCAACAACTCTTGCAACTCAACAAAAGACAAACAACCTAATAGAAAACACGGGCAAAGGATGGAACAGACATTTCTCCAAAGAAGATACAAAAAGAGTCAACAGTCATGGGAAGAGATGCTTGACATCACAGCAATGAAGCAAGGGAGAAGAGGAGAGACCAAAACCATGCCAAGAATGACAGAAGAGCCAGTGGGCTTGTGGGACCTTCTGGAACCCTCTCCAATATGGCAGAGCCTGGCTAAGAGCTGCCATTCATATTCCAGTCCTAAGAGAACTCTGCTTTTCCCAACTCTCAACTGGGAGATGGACATTGGCAGGGGGATGCTCACGAGGGGTGGTGTAGGTAGGGCCCTCCTCCAAGGCCCTTCTAGAAGGTTCCACCTCCCTGTTCTGCCCAGGTCCCTGCCCAGGTCTGCGCCTGGTCCCCACCACCCCTGCCCCGCCTCGTGAGCCCCATGCTTCTGCCAGGAGGTGGTTGGGGCCCGCTCTGGTGTCCCCTCGCTGGTGCTCCTGGTTGAGTCACTTCTCAGCAGCCCCATGGGAAAGGCACTGCTGTACTCCCACTTCACAGAGTAGAACATGGAGGCCGCCCCAAGTCCCAGAGGTGCTAACCCAGGCTGTCAGCTCCAGGGCTGGTTACTCTCTTTTTTTTTT
>NW_016814926.1:0-871 GCF_001698545.2 Rhinopithecus bieti
TAGCCTGAACAACAGAGTGAGACCCCAACGCAAAAAAAATAAATTTTTTTTTACATCCTCTTTACCAAAATGTCACTGGTCCCTCCCCTCACCTCTCAAGAAGTAGAAATCCTGGGCAGAAATTAGCATCCCAAGAATGACTAGCATTGGCAATAGATTGAGACATACGAATCCTTAGAGACTCAGCACACAGAATTTAACATGTTCTTGTTATAAATCACTCATATGATAAAGGAGAGCTAGATACGTAGCCAAATATGTCAGATGTGCAACTGTAGGTGAAGAATACGTTAAGGCTAAAAGTAAAGCTTAATGAAAATTACAGGAGTGAGAATGTACATACCTACAATTTTCCTTTTTTATTTTTTTTGAGGCGGAGTCTTGGTCTGTCGCCCGGACTGGAGTGCAGTGGCCGGATCTCAGCTCACTGCAAGCTCCGCCTCCCGGGTATACGCCATTCTCCTGCCTCAGCCTCCCGAGTAGCTGGGACTACAGGCGCCCGCCACCTCGCCCGGCTAGTTTTGTATTTTAGTAGAGAGGGGTTTCACTGTGTTAGCCAGGAAGGTCTCGATCTCCTGACCTTGTGATCCGCCCGTCTCGGCCTCCCAAAGTGCTGGGATTACAGGCTTGAGCCACCGCGCCCGGCCCACTACAATTTTCCTATCAGTATTTTACACTTCATGCATGATATTCTAACAAACCGAATTTCTGTCAGAATAATAACAGATTTTTCTAAAACAAAGAAAAGTATCTAAGGCTTCAACATAGAAAGCTTCAACTTCTTAGCTTTGTTTCTTAAATATATAAACCAAGCTCATTTCTTTTACAGGTAATCACAGTGAATCACCTAATTGCAAAACGAGAAGATATT
>NW_016814926.1:7167-10507 GCF_001698545.2 Rhinopithecus bieti
AAAAAAAAAAAAAAAAGTATTGCCAGTGTCTACAACTGTGTGCTAAGCACTTTGCTGGATTTTGCAGCAATGAGGCAAAAATAAGTCCCTGTCCTCAGAGAACAAAATATATTGAGTAAGATAGATGAATAAACACATTTTAATAGAACATGAGCATTGTGTAAAGACAGCATCTTTGATTTTCACAACTGTTTTACAGATTTTTTTTTTTTGTTAATGAAATCTTGAGACTTAAAGAAAGGATGTGGGTGAGATAACATAGCCTGTTAGAATCCAAACCCAGGTCTAAGTTCAAACCTCCCTTTCCCTTGTTATCACACTGCCTCAAATTACAGTGCTTTCCACTAATATTGATCTTTGATTATTTTGTTACAATCATTAATGTTTCTGTCACCCTGGAAAGTCTCATAGCCTCACTGCCACCCAGTGCAATCGTGTCTCACATCAGGCCAAAGCCTGGGTCACCAGCTCTTGCAGCCCAACTGCAAAGAATAAATAGAGCCTACCGGCCTTAGGGATTCTCAATTCAGACAGTCCTTCCTCAATTCATTTCAGTGCACTGGAGAACTGGTAGTTGTTGCCAAACGCCTGTCAGTCAAGAACAGTGGCCTGTTTGTTAGGGTTGTTGCAGTTATTGTGGTGAACACTAATCAGTCATGGGGACCATGACTGTGGCATTCTGGTTTAACCAAGGAGTAAGTTCAGCCTCAAAGGCACAGCTTGCAACAATAGCTTCATTTGAATTACAACATATTTGAAAAGGGATGTCAAATAGGCATTAATTTATGCTACAACATTTGTTCCAGGACTTCTAAATCTAAGGAATGTGTTAGCCTTTGGGAACTCAAAGATGAATGAGAAATAGACTCTCTTCTTAAAAGTTTAAGATTTAGTAGAAAAGATAAGCCGTGTTTATAAATAACGAAAAATACAGTAGAAAGTGAGAAGTGTCCAAGGAAAATGAAAACGAAGTGCTGGGGGAGTAGAAAGGAGAAACTGCCTTCAGCTGGAGCGTTCAGGGAAGGCTTTATTGAGGAACAGACATTTTAGCCGGGCCTGAAAAGCATATAGCATTTCAATAAGCAAAAATAAAGAGCATTCTCGTGTGGAGGGAATTGAGCCATTAAAGGCCTGGAGAGGGAAAGTGCAAGGTAAGATTGGGGCACAGTAAAGCCTCCCCTTCCTCCTTCAATGGCTAACTCATTCATCCCTCAAGTCCCAACTCAGACCTCAATTGCTCAAGGGAGACTTCTCGGAACTTCAGTCTCCTTCCCTGGTCATCTTTCCAAAGCATACGATATCAGTTTAACTTATGTCCCCCTGCTATACTGTAATGTTCATTTGTTTTGTTTGTCATGTTATCCATAGTCCCATAGCTAGTGCTGAACATTTTGCAAGTGCTTCATGAATATTTATTGCATGAATAATTGAATGTGGCTTTGTGGAACTGGAATGTAGAGCTCATGAAGGACAACAGCAGAAGATAATGGTGAAAGGCTCTTAAATAAAAACAACTGCCAGGTGCGGTGGCTCACGCCTGTACTCCCAGCACTTTGGGAGGCCAAGGCAGGCAGATCAACTGAGGTCGGGAGTTCAAGACCAGTCTGACCAACATGGAGAAACCCTGTCTCTACTAAAAATACAAAATTAGCTGGGCGTGGTGGCACATGCCTGTAATCCCAGCTACTCGGGGGGCTGAGGCAGGAGAATCATTTGAACCTGGGAGGCAGAGGTTGAGGTGAACCAAGATCACGCCATTGCACTCCAGCCTAGGCAACAAGAGCAAAACTCCGTCTCAAAAAATAAATAAATAAATAATAAAAACAACAATACTTATGGAATATTTACTACATGCCAGGTAATACCCAAAACACTTTATGGTTATTAATACATCTAAGCCTCATAATAACCTTATATGGTTAGTAAATATCATTATCCCCCTGTCATAGATGAGGAAATGGATGTATCAGCAGGTCAAGTAAGTTGTCTCAAGGTAACATAGCTGATAAATAGTACAGCTAGGATTTGAAACTCAACCTATCTGATCTCAGAGTCTGCATATTTAACCACAGAGTATAGGCAGTGTGGTTAAGACTGTATTAAGATTATTGCAGAAATTCTGAAAGTCATTTAAAAAGTGACATTACCTCACTGAACCCAAATTAGGGAGAAGCACTGTAGAAGTTTACACCCTGGGATGGAGGGGTGAAAGTGGAGGCAGGGGTGGGACTGCAAAGCTTCTGCCTTGATTTGGAGTCTGAGTGCTGCTACCTGCCTGCCCATATCTCATCACTAACACCTCTCAAACTGACCATCCAGCTCCTGCTTTCCTCATTTCTGATAATCCCACCCGTGCCATTCCTTCCAAATTACTCTCATACAGCTCCATTTCTTCCTTCTATCAATTACCTCTCTACTGAATCCATTCTTTTGTGAACAAATCTCTTTTGTCATTACCTTTTTCATTAAAAGCTCATTCCATTTTCTTGCTGTAATGAAAAACAGGATTTTCTGAGCAGTTAGCTAAATGACTGGGATAAGTTCACAGCTTCTATTCAGTAATCATTCATTCAAAGTCCACATTCCTTGATCCTACTGCCCTCTTGCCCTCTTTTTTTCGTTTTTTTTCTGAGATGGAGTCTCGCTCTTGTCACCAGGCTAGAGTGCAGTGGCGTGATCTCAGCTCACTACAATCTCTGCCTCTCAGGTTCAAGCGATTCTCCTGCCTCAGCCTCCCGAGTAGGTGCGACTACAGGTGCCTGCCACCATGCCCAACTAATTTTTGCATTTTTAGTAGAGACGGGGGTTTCACCATGTTAGCCAGGATGGTCTCGATCTCTTGACCTCTTGATCTGCCCGCCCTGGCCTCCCGAAGTGCTGGGATTACAGGAATGAGCCACCGCTCCCAGTCTTTACTGCCCTCTTAAGGCTACTTTCCTCTCTGCTTTTCTACCTTCAGTATCCAACTATATACTCATTCTTTAACCTTTTATAATCCGGCTTCCCTCTTCACCAACACCCTCAAACTTTGTTCTCCAGATTATTCCCATACCTCCTAGTTGTCAAATCCAAGGCCTTTTCTTAAATCTTTAATCTTGTAATCTCTGGCACTGAGCACTCCATACCACCTGCTTTTTTTTGTTGGGTTGTTTAGTTTTGTTTTTATTTTTTTTGAGACAGAGTCTCACTCTGTTACCCAGACTGGAGTGCAATGGCATGATCTTGGCTCACTGCAACCTCTGCCTCTCGGGTTCAAGCGATTCTTCTCCCTCAGCCTCCCAAGCCACTGGTACTACAAGCACTCGTCACCACAGCTGGCTAATTTTTTTTTTTTTTTTTT
>NW_016814926.1:12204-20504 GCF_001698545.2 Rhinopithecus bieti
GAACTGCTTTCAAGTTCTCTCATGTTGCTGAATCTATTGCTTCTGATTGCTGCATTGTACTCTATGCTGTGCATCCAGCATATTTTACCAATCTACTCCCCTAATAACAGACACTATGAATGTTTTATACCTGACCTCCTGGACACGGATCACTACCTAAAAGCCGTTCTCAACCCTATCAGGCTCAACAATCTCCCTTAAATATTAATAACAAATACAATGTCTCCATTACTGTGCAGTGAAATTCAAAAATAATATAATTGACTGTGGTAGGTGGCCTCTCAGAAAGCCCCCAGTGATCTCCAGCGCAATATTCTTGCCCTTATATCATCCCCTCTCCTTGAATTTTGGGCTGCACTTTTTTTCTTTTCTGAGACAAGAGTCTCACTCTGTCGCCCTGGCTGGAGTACAGTGGCGCCATCTCAGCTCACTGCAACCTCCGCCTCCCGGGTTGAAGCAACTCTCCTGCCTCAGCCTCCTGAGTAGCTGGGATTACAGGTGCCCGCCACCACGCCCGGATAATTTTTGTATTTTTAGTGGAGACGGGGTTTCACCATGTTGGCCAGGCTGGTCTCGGAACTCCTGACCTCGTGATCCACCCGCCTCCGCCTCCCAAAGAGCTGGGATTACAGGCGTGAGCCACTGCGCCCGGCCCTAGCTGCACTTTTTTACTCACTTATAGTGAATAGAATAGGGCAGAAATGATGGGATGTCACTTCCAAAATTAGGCAACAAAAAACCTGTGAGTTCTGTCTTCTGGGTTCTCTCACTTGTGTCCTCTGGAGGAAGGCAACTGGCACATTGTGAGCTGCCCTATGGAGTGGATTACATGGAAGGAACTGAGGAAGGCCTCTGGGCAACATCCGGTGAAGAACTGAGGCCCTTAGTCCAACAACCTCGAAGAACTGAAACCTCCAGCAACCTGTGAGTGACTCTGGTAAATTCTCCTCCATCAACACTTGAGGTATGACCGTGGCCCCAGCCAACATCCTGACTGCAACAGGAGGGACCTTGAGCAACAGGCACCCAGCTAAATTGCACCCACATTGCTGACCCACAGAAACTGTGTAATAAATATTTGTTGTAAGCCACTAAGTTTTGAGGTGATTTGTTACACAACAATAAATAACTAATGTATCTACCTGCTCACATAATTATGAAAATAACATAATACCCTAACAGGATCCAGTGATTCAGTGTCCAGGAGGTCAGGCATAAAGGTAATATAAAAGTAAAGTAAAAATAGTAACGTATCTTTTTTTTTTTTTGAGATGGTGTCTCACACTGTCGCCCAGGCTGGGGTACAGTGGCACAATCTCTGCTCACTACAAGCTCCGCCTCCCGGGTTTACACCATTCTCTTGCCTCAGTCTCCGCAGTAGCTGGGACTACAGGCGCCCACCACCATGCCCGGCTAATTTTTGTTGTATTTTTTAATAGAGACAGGGTTTCACCTGTTAGCCAGGATGGTCTCGATCTCCTGACCTTGTGATCCGCCCGCCTTGGCCTCCCAAAGTGGTGGGATTACACTCATGAGCCACCGTGCCCGGCCAACATATATTTCAATATATAAATACTCAGGCATGATGGCACTATGAGGTATAATGAAGATTTCAGATGCTTGTACCTATATGTAGAATTACTTTGAATGCAGACTGATTTGAGTGAGTATTGTCTACCTAAAAGGAAGAAGCTGAGGCAAAATTAATATAAATAGAGAGTTTATTTGGGCCAAACTTGAGGATTGCAACTCAGCAGCATAAAGTGGCCCAGAATACACTCTAAGATTAGCAGTAGGTACAAGTGGATTTTTAAAGGAAAAGAATGAGGACAGGGAGTGGGCTGATACAAAGTTGTCTTTAAGGAATTCTCATTGGTTTACAAAAATAACATTGATTAGTGATTGGCTAAACATTAGGAAGCTATAGGGGGTGGGATATAGTGTCTGGTGGGGCATAATTAGGCTAATTTATACCTAATATGTGTGGAATGGCAAGCAGTTTTAAGACATAAATACATAGCTCAAAGGGGGGCAAGTAGGATGTGATTGCCTCTCATTTTAATGCCTCTCGGGGCCTAATAATTTAACTCAGATTCCTCAAATCAAAGTTCTTTTTTCAGTATTCACTCTTCAAATTATTACAAGTGATGGTGCTTTTGGTGACGTTATTTCTTGAAATGGTATACAGCTCTTGATGAATTCCAAACAAAACAAAATACAATTACTATTCAATTTTGGGGCAATAACATTCCTAGAAAATTCATCGTACATTAAAAGTGTGGGAAAATGCGTTGTTTACTAACAAAGATAGGTTCAAGTCTCAGATAATTACTTTTCACTCACCGAATGTTCAACAGGACATTCAGAAATGGTATTACGGGATTTTCTTTATGTAGCATCATCTGTTACACTATAGGACACATATTTTATATCACTAGCTCTGGCCTTCCAATGCCTGTGGTTTTCCCAATCATTGTTCCAACCAAAAGCCTTCCCTGGTGGACACGGTGGCTCACACTCGTAATCCCAGCACTTTGGGAGGCTGAGGGGGCAGATCGCTTGAGGTCAAGAGTTTCAGACCAGCCTGGGCGATATGGCGAAACACCATCTCTACTAAAAATACAAAAATTAGCCGGGCATTGGTGGTGTGCGCCTGTAATCCCAGCTACTTGGAGGCTGAGGTGGGAGGATGGCTTGGGCCCAGCAGTTCTAAGCTGCAGTGAACCCAGATTGCGCCACTTCACTCCAGCCTGGGGGACAGTGAGGCTGCGTCTCAAAAAAAAAAACAAAAATAAGGCCGGGCATGGTGGTGCACGCCTGTAATTCCAGCTACTCGGGAGGCTGAGGCTTTAACCCGGGAGGCGGAGGTTGCAGTGGGCCGGGATCGCGCCACCACACACTCCAGCCTGGGCGACAGAGTGAGACTTGGTCTCAAAAAAAAAAACAAAAACCTTCACAAAATTTTAAATGCTTAGTCTTGCGACACCATCTCTTGGAAATTTCTGGTGAAGCACAGTATCCCCAATAATTAACACAGTGCTTAGAAACGGTGGAACCACAAAACTTTAAAATGATTTAAAAGCATTTGTGTCAGATAAAGGACCGCTGGCTAGCCCTCCTACGATCCATAGCTTCCCAGTCCGCAAACAGGAAGCCGTGATTCAACGCGCAGCAGCAAATTTAGGGTGACAACGAGATACACACCACCTAGCCCGTGATTTCCTTTTCTTTGTTAGTTTTCAATTCCTTCAGGGTTACAGGGAGGAGATCCGGCCTCCTCCGCTAGAGACTGTCGCATTTCCGCCGCTAGGCCGGAAAGCACCACAGTCCTCCCGCAGGCCGCAGCCAGCTAGTCCCAGCTCCAGCCCCGCCCATCACCGGAAGGGAGGCGGCGGAAGTAGCGTAACCCGCTGGGAGCCAGCCGGGGGGACGCTGTGGGTTGGAGGGCTAGTGGGATGGCAGATGAGGAAGAAGACCCCACCGTGAGTGACCGTCTCTGTCCAAAACCTCTCTTTTCTTCACTCCGTCGGGCTCAGTAGCGGAGACAGAGTTCAGAATCGGATCTGCTTGCCTTAGTTCCGCCAACAGAATTCGGGGACTTCCCGCCCTAAGGATTGATCATTTTAGAAAGTGGGGAAGGACATGAAGGAAGAGTAGGTTTTGTGACCCCTTTCCCCTTGATTTTGGTCTGTATTTGCCAGACACTGAAACACGTACAGAATCATCAGAGGTCAAAACTGACATCTATTAGCGCTCACTATGAACCAACAGTTCAATTGTTAACAAAACTGTACTTACTGTGAAGTAATGGGAAAAGAATGCATTGAAAGACAGCCTGGATTTCAAAATCTCCATTCTCTCTAAGCAAGTTATTTAACTTTGACAGTCAGTTTTCTTGTTACAAAATAGGGTTACGGGCTTCCTTAAGGAACGTTTTTAGTACCGTATAAACAAATGCTTAGTAAATATTAGTTTTGCTTACTACAAAGTTTACAAAGGTAGACTTTGAGTCAGTCTCAACTGTTTAACGGTAACAGTAGCAATAGGCCACCTTAGTTGTTTAAAAATAAAACCTATGTTCATTAGAACTCTTACACGTAGAAGCAGTAGGATTATTTGTTAGGAACATTGTAGAAGCCATTTTTGGATGAGTTGGAAGTTGGACTAGATACATAGGCCCCTTCAGTGCTAAGGTTTCCTGTGTGGTTTTTTTTGTTTTTGTTTTTGTTTTCTGCTTCCTTTAGGCTTTGTTGCTTATCTGTTAAAAATGAAAAAAAAATTGTTATTATTAAAATATCAAATGCAAGGCAATTATTTGACATTTCTATATATACATTTTTTAGTTTGAGGAAGAAAATGAAGAAATTGGAGGAGGTGCAGAAGGTGGACAGGGTAAAAGAAAGAGACTGTTTTCTAAAGAATGTAAGTAGTATTGACAATGATTTTGTTATAGATGATGAAAACTTTTGGACATGTCCTTTCAAAGTACATTTATTGCTTTGAATATTTCCCTGTAGTGACAATATTCTCAGACTAGCCTATCAAATTCTGTTTAACTTTTGAATCAGATAGTACCAATCCTAACTCCAATTATATGTGTGTGTATGTGTGTGTATAAATTGCTTTTTAGGTGAGCAAATGTAGTTCGTGTTTTAATTTAGGGCAGAAGAACATACCTCCATTTTTCCTCTTGCCTTTGCAGCAGTAGAAACAGAGGCTCCTTTGTAAGCCACAGATAATAATGGATCCTGCAACAGGTGTTGAGGGAGAGTAGCAAGTGAGTTGGGGCTTGGGCTTTGGACTAAGGCCATGAACAAAGTAAGAAGGTGGTGAACAGCTGGGTGCAGTGGCTCACGCCTGTAGTCCCAGCACTTTGGGAGGCTGAGGCAGGTGAATCACTGGAGGTCAGGAGTTCGAGACCAGCCTGGCCAACATGATGAAACCGCGTCCCTACTAAGAATACACAAATTGGCCAGACATGCTTGCTTGAACCCAGGAGGGAGAAGTTGCAGTGAGCCAAGATTATGCCACTGCACTCCAGCCTGCGTGACACAGCAAGACTCTGTCTCAAAAAGAAGGTCGTGAATAGTGTAAGGCATTATAGTAACATGGAGGCTAGATGCAGTGGCTCACGCCTGTAATCCCAGCACTTTGGGAGGTCAAGGCAAGCAAATCGCTTGAACCCAGGAGGTCAAGACCAGCCTGGGCGACATAGTGAAACCCTCTCTCTACAAAAAATACAAAAATTAGCAGGGCATGGTGGCACACCTCTGTAGTTCCAGCTACTCTGGAGGCTGAGGTGAGAGGATGGCTAGAGCCCAGGAGGTGGAGGTTGCAGTGAACCCGATTGCGCCACTGCACTCCAGCCTTGGTGACGGAACCAGACCCTGTGTCCAAAATAGATAAATAAACAAAATAAGCAATGACATGGAGATTATAATGTATTGATTCTCCATCCTACCCCCTCAGTAGATGGTTTTGACCCCTTTTGGCAACACGAGGAAGGGAGAGCAGCTGCTACTACGGATGGTACAGGCCAAGCCCTGGAACACAGCATGAGAATGTGCTCTCCATCTCCCAGTCCTGGGTCCTTTATGTAAAGTTATATCTAAGTATTGAGAGATGAGGCAACACAGATTTATCATATGGTTTATTTAGGCTGGGTTATATCTGAGCAGTTCCCAAATGTCCTTCAAACTGCAAGGTCAGTATATCTTTTTTTTTTTTTTTTTTTTGAGACAGAGTCTCACTGTCGCCAGCCTGGAGTGCAATGGCATGATCTTGGCTCACTGCAACCTCTGCCTCCTGGGCTCAAGTGATTCTCCTGACTCAGCCTCCCGAGTAGCTGGGACTACAGCATATGCCACCACGCCCAGCTAATTTTGGTATTGTTAGTAGAGACGGGGTTTCACCATGTTGGCCAGGATGGTCTCAATCTCTTGTCCTCATGATCTGCCATCTCAGCCTCCCAAAGTGCTGGGATTATAAGCATGAGCCACTATGCCCAGCTTCAGGGTCAGTATATCTTTTTTAAAAAAAAGTATTTTCTTAATTTTTATTTATTTTCTTAGAGACAGGATCTCACTCTTCTATCCCTGGGGCTAGAGTACAGTGGCATGATCACAGCTCACTGCAACCTTGAACTCCTGGGCTCAAGTGATCCTCCCACCTCAGCCTTCTGAATAGCTGGGACTATAGGTGCATGCCACCATGCTCAGTTAATTTTTTTTTTCTTTTCCCCTGAGACAGAGCCTTGCTCTGTCGCCCAGGCTTGAGTGCAGTGGCGTTATCTCGTCTTACGGCAACCTCCACCTCCTGGGTTTAAGCAATTCTCCTGCCTCAGCCTCTCGAGTAGCTGGGATTACAGGCATGCGCCACCACGCCCTGGCTAATTTTTTATATTTTTACAAAATACAAAACGGGCTTCACCATGTTAGCCAGGCGGGTCTCAAACTCCTGACCTCAGGTGATCCGCCCAACTCGGTCTCCCAAAGTGCTGGGATTACAGGTGTGAGCCACCGTGCCCAGCCATACCCAGCTAATTTTTGTATTTTCAGTAGAGACTAGTTTCACTATGTTGGCCAGGCTGGTCTCAAACTCCTACCCTCAAGTGATCCTCCTGCGTCAGCCTCCCAAACTGCTGGGATTGCAGGCATGAGCCACTACACCCAGCCAGACACTCTTATTTTTTAACCATCCAAATCCTTTTCCATATTTTGTTTCCTCACTAAAACTGACCATTTCTTATTTCATTTCTCTGATGCTCCTTATACTATTATGTGGTTTTACTTATTATATCAGCATAAGAATGGGATCCTTGTACCAGAGCATCCCAGAGTGATGTTCAGTTGGTTGTTAGCAAAGACCTTTGTTCCAGTGAGATTAGTTTGTGATGACAGGAATTTGGAATCTTCAGGCTTCTCCTTATCTTACCTGAATATTCATAGAGGTTACTGACGAAAGATCTGTTTCCTGAACCTTAAAAAAAAAAAAAGTTTGCAGGAGACTGGGTACAGTGGCTCATGCCAGTAATCCCAGCACTTTGGGAGGCCAAGGTGGGAGGATTACTTTAGGTCGGGAGTTCAAGACCAGTCTGGCCAACGTGGCAAAACCCCATCTCTAATAAAAATACAAATTTAGCTGGGCGTGGTGATGCTAAATGCCTATAATGCCGCTACTCGAGGGCCGGACACAGTAGCTCATGCCTGTAATCCCAGCACTTTGGGAGGCTGAGGTGGGTGGATCATGAGGTCAGGAGATTGAGACCATCCTGGCTAACATGACGAAACCCCATCCCTACCAAAAATACAAAAAATTAGCTGGACGTGGTGGCACATGCCTGTAGCCCCACCTACTTGGGAGGCTGAGGCAGGAGAATTGCTTGCATCCAGGAGGCAGAGGTTGCAGTGAGCCAGGATGGCGCCACTGGGCTCCAGCCTGGGTGACAGAGCAAGAATGCCTCCAAAAAAAAAAAAAAAAAAAAAAATTCCAGCTACTTGGGAGGCTGAGGCCGGAGAGTCACTGGAACCTGGGAGGCTGAGGTTGCAATGGGCCTATAGAATTTCAAAGCATTATCTGGCATTTGTTTATGCCTTTATAGACCCTTTAACCAAATACAGTTTACATACTTCCCATATAATAAGTTTCCCTTTTCCAGTGAAATATATTTTCTGTCTGGTAAATTCTGCCCATCAAAATGTTAGTGACAAAGTATCGTCCTCAAAATATTTAAACAAAAACAGTAAACCTACAGTGGAGAATTCTGGAAGACACCATGTTAACCAAGTGATCAAAGCATCACTAATAATATACAGTATATTGACATTATATGCCCCAGATATGATGCATTAGGAGGACACATCACCTTGGTGTTCTTCCTGGTAATGTCTAACTTCAATCTAATGAGGAAACATCAAAGAAACCCAAATTGAGGGATAGTCTACAAGATAACTGACCAATATTCTTCAAAAGTGTCAAGGTTTTTTGTAAACGATGGTTTCATTTTAAAAAGAGGTGTCAAGGTTTTGAAAGATGAAAAAGTCGAGGAACTGTCAGAGATCAGAGGGAACAAAGGAGACATGACAACTAAATGGTATGGGAACCTGAAACCAAAAGGACATTGGTGGAAAAACTCGTAAAATCTGAATAAAGTCTGTACTTGTACTGATGTTAATTTCTTAGCTTTGATGACTCCCTATGGTTGTATAACATGTTAACATAAGGGGAAGCTGAATATAGGGCATATGGGAACTGTGTACTATTTTTGCAACTCAGCTGTAAATCTAAAATTATCTTTTTTT
>NW_016814926.1:23863-26495 GCF_001698545.2 Rhinopithecus bieti
AAAAAAAAAAAAAAAAAAAAGTATTTGGAGAACTTTCTCTCATGTCTTTTCCCCTATGGTAATATCAGTAAAGAGTCTACCTTTTTTCCAATGCCCCTCTGCCATGCCCACACACAAAAACTGTCTCCAAAAAAGGCTAAGCTGTTGCTATCTGTCCTGTCCCCTGCCAGAATTTCCTACTTAAAGGTGTTCTGCTGGGGTCAGGGGCTGGTAAGTAGATGATAGAGATTAGGAAAACACTGTTTACCTTAGGGTTCAGTAGCTGGGAGGAAGGAAGAGTTTGGTTGGCGGCTATCTGGGAACAGTTGGTCATCAGACTGTTCTTAAACCTTTTACACCAGAATCCATACTTGGAGATAACAAATACAATGTAAATATGTTTTTATACCAATATTGTCTATAACTTGGTTCACTTCTAGTTTATTTTTTTTAAAGCATCAAATTGTTAAATCTGTAAAAGTAAACAAAAGTGATTGTTCTTTTACAGTGCGATGTATGATGTATGGCTTTGGGGATGACCAGAATCCTTATACTGAGTCAGTGGATATTCTTGAAGATCTTGTCATAGAGTTTATCACTGAAATGGTAAGATTCTTTCCTAACTGGTCTTACTTAATTGAAGAATAGATTTGAAATATTAAACTTTAGGTAAGACTAGAACTTATGTCATCCCTTTGAAATAAGCTATCCATTTGAGTGCTTGTTTGCAGAAGTTATTGGTTACTGTTTATCATTAAGGATGGAGGTTATACATACATATTCTATCCCCCCTTCTTCCTTTTTTTTTTTGAGATGGAGTTTCATTCCACCCAGGCTGGAGTGCAATGGCGTGATCTCGGCTCACTGCAGCCTTTGCCTGCCGGGTTCGAGGGATTCTCCTGCCTCAACCTCTGAGGAGCTGGGATTACAGGCATGTGCCACCACGCCTGGCTAATTTTGTATTTTTAATAGAGACAGGGTTTCTCTGCATTGGTCAGACTGGTCTCGAACTCCCAACCTCAGGTGATCCGCCAGCCTTGGCCTCCCAAAGTGCTAGGATTACAAGCGTGAGCCACCGCACCTAGCCTCTTCCATTTTTTGTAAGGACATAATTATAAAATCCTTGAATAAAATAAAAATATTACCCCAATGCCATTGTCCAACGTAGGTTTATTTTTTTCCCCTCCTTTTCCAGTATTTAAAGATATACAATGTTTTTGTGTGTGTGTGTGTGTGTGACAGGATCTCACTCTGTTGCCCCAGCTGGAGTGCAGTGGCATGATCATTGTGCACTGCAGCTGAGACCTTCCAGACTCAAGTGGTCCTCCCACTTCAGCCTCTCAAATACCTAGGACTACAGGCATATGCCACCATGCCCTGCTTTTTTTTTTTTTTTAATTTTTTTTTTAGTTTTTTTTTTTTTGAGACGGAGTATCGCTCTGTCGCCCAGGCTAGAGTGCAGTGGCACGATCTCCGCTCACTGCAAGCTCTGCCTCCTGGGTTCAAGCCGTCTCCTGCCTCACCCTCCCGAGTAGCTGGGACTACAGGCGCCCGGCACCACGCCCGGCTAATTTTTTGTGTTTTTAGTAGAGATGGGGTTTCACCATGTTAGCCAGGATAGTCTTGATCTCCTGACCTCTTGATCTACTCGCCTTGGCATCCCAAAGTGCTGGGATTACAGGCGTGAGCTACCGCGCCTGGCCAGCTCTGTTAATTTTTAATTTTTTTGTAGAGACAGGGTCTCACTATGTTGCCCAGGTTGGTCTTGAACTCCTGGGTTCAAGCGATCTAACCCCTCAGCCTCATAAAGTTCTGGGATTACTGGTGTGAGCCACTGTGTCCGGCTCAATGCCATATTATTAAGTATTTAGCTTCTACTTTTAGTCATTAGAAATAATGCTATGATAGGTCTTCAGTTTTGCACAGGTGAGTATATAATGACAGGGGATGAGGTAGATTTATTTGGTTTTAGAAAACCCACCAATATTTATTGGGTATTAAGATGGAGGAGGACAAAAGCATAAATGAAATGGGTGAGTACACAAAATGATAAAATTATTTTATACAAATGAAGACAAAATCTACATATATCAAAAAACAGAAAAGGAACAATAAAGCTGACATTTTAATGTCCTTAAGATATTTTTTTGGCTGGGCATGGTGGCTCACACCTGTAATCCCAGCACTTTGGGAGTCCGAGGCAGGTGGTTCACCTGAGTTCAGGAGTTCAAGACAAGAGTGGCTAACACAGTGAAACCCCGTATCTACTGAAAATACAAAAAAAAGTAGCTGGGCGTGGTGGCAGGCGCCTGTAGTCCCAGCTACTCAGGAGGCTGAGGCAGGAGAATGGCGTGAACCCGGGAGGCGGAGCTTGCCGTGAGCTGAGATCCAGCCACTGCACTCCAGCCCGGGCGACAGAGCGAGACTCCGTCTCAAAAAAATATATATATATATTTTAAAGTGCCTGTGAAGCATAAAGGGGAACATTGCTAATAACCCACTAGGAAATGGACAGAGGACATAAGTAGAAAGATAATTCACAAATGAATAGCCATTATATAGCCATAATAATGAGAGAAAATCTTCTACCTCACTTGCAATTAATAAATGCAAATTAAAACAGTAAAATATTAGATTGTAAAAAATTCAATGC
>NW_016814927.1:0-850 GCF_001698545.2 Rhinopithecus bieti
AGGTGGGAATTGAGCAATAAGATCACTTGGACACAGGAAGGGGAACATCACACACTGGGGCCTATGGTGGGGAGGGCGTAGAGGGGAGGAATAGCATTAGGAGATATACCTAATGTAAATGACGAGTTAATGGATGCAGCACACCAACGTGGCACATGTATACATATGTAACAAACCTGCATGTTGTGCACATGTACCCTAGAACTGAAAGTATAATAAAAAATAAAAATAAATAAAAAATACTTCGAGACAAACAGAAATAGACGTGCACATACCAAAAATTATGAGATGCAGCAAAAGCAGCCTTAAGAGAGAAATTTACAGCAATAAATGTCTATTTTAAAAAAGAAGACGTATTTCAAGTCAATAACCTAACATTGCATCTCAAGGCACTAGAAAAAGAACTAAATCCAAAATGATCAAAAAGAAGGAAATAAAAGGGGCATGAAAGCAGAAATCAATAAAACAAAGACAAAAGATAGAAAAAAAACAAATTGTTAGTTTTTTATAGAGAAGAAACAAAACTGACAAAAATTAGCTATACTAACTGAGAAAAATAAGAAGTGTCAAATAACACTAGAAATGAAAGAGAAATGACAATTGAAACCACAGATATGCAAAACATCACAAAGGATTACTAGGAACAGTTTTACGAGGAGAAATTAGGTAACCCCTAAGAAACATATACATCCCTAAAAATATATCACCTACCAAGTCTGAATTATAAAGAAATTAAAAATTTAAACAAACTAATAATGGGTAAGGAGATTGAACCAATAATTATAAGTCTCTAATGAAAGAAAAACTCAGGGAATAATGGCTTCTTTCTGAATTCTACCAAACATTCGAG
>NW_016814928.1:0-386 GCF_001698545.2 Rhinopithecus bieti
AACTTACTAATGACCTATATGCTTATTTTGTGTTATATATTTTATGAGTTTTCATCTACCAAATTTAATATTAATATTTCTGAGTAATATGGGAAGTAGTTCACTTATATCTACATGTCTGTAAATTATTTTAATACAGTTTGTTGCCTTTGATTGATAAAAATACAAGCCTATAAACTAAGCCAACTGGAAGAAGTCAATTAATGCTGCAAAGGTAGCATGTATAACTTCTCTGAAATTACAAATTATCAACAATTACTTCCAAGAAAATTTCAAGTGATAGCTTTTGACACAAATTCAGAGTATTCTCAGGATTGCTAATTTTGGATATTTTTTCAACATAGAAATGAGGAACCTATTGGTACCACAAATAAAATACAACTCTT
>NW_016814929.1:0-288 GCF_001698545.2 Rhinopithecus bieti
GCACACACACACACACACACAGCACACATCACACGCACACACACACAGCACACACGCACACACACACACACACGCGCACACACACACGCACACACACGCACACACACACATGCACACACACACGCACACACGCACACACGCACACACATGCACACACACACGCACACATACACATGCACACACATGCACACACACGCACACATACACATGCACACACACGCACACATACACATGCACACACACGCACACACACGCACACACACACATGCACACACATGCACACACACA
>NW_016814930.1:0-1229 GCF_001698545.2 Rhinopithecus bieti
TAACAGTGAAGCCTCTGATTTCAGAAAAAGAAGAATGTTCAAATCAACTAATTCAGAGGAGAAAATAGTTTGGTTAAAGGCAATGGAAATGGAATGGGAAGCTGATGTTTGAGTTGACAAAAAATGAGGACGAAGAAGATGTAGTGATTTGTGTGAAAGGGACTAGAGACTAGGGCCTATACTAAGACTCTTAGAGCTGTACGTTAGATTAAATGTACAAAGTGATAGTAATTTCAAGCGAAGCTATTGGAACAAAACATAATAAAGAATTCAAATTGTGCCTTTTCATAAGCAAAGACCATGATTTAGTGGCATTTTCTTTGTAATGGGTACTCTACAGGAAATCTAAGATCAATGCGGGATATAGATTTACTTGCATTAAACGTGCTGATTCTACACTGAAAGGTTAAGAAAATATTTCAGGAACCTGATGCAAAGAAAAGTGTTTGCTTGACTTCTTTTTCAACTTCAACAAGTTGAATTAAACCCTGAAGTGATTCTGTAAAATAATACTTGTAGCAGACACAGTGGTGCCCCACCTGTATGTATCATCTTACCCTTACCATGTCTGTTCATGTCTGTGGACTTCAAAATTCACCCAACTCCTGAATTTATACATTTTTTTTGGCCCCACGGGCTTTGTTTGTAGCTAGGCAGCAGGCCAGAAATGATGATCAGTTATTAGCTCCCAAGAACACCCCTCAATCAATGATTGATGGAAGTCAGTATAAATATTCCCACTTCCTTGCCTCTCAAGTGGGATAACTATGAGATATGTGTCTTCATTAGAAATAAGCTTCATTCACTCACATTGGTAAATTGCTTAATAATCACACTTTACTGGCTAACTTCCCTTTCCTGTTTCCCAATCTTTTATTACTATATCTTTAATCTCCAAATTAAATTATTTTCACTCAATCCTTTTTTTAATTAATTAATTAATTTATTATTATTATACTTTAAGTTCTAGGGTACATGTGCAAAACGTGCAGGTTTGTTACATATGTATACTTATGCCATGTTGGTGTGCTGCACCCATCAACTCGTCATTTACATCAGGTATAACTCCCAGTGCAATCCCTCCCTTCTCCCTCCTCCCCATGATAGGCCCTGGTGTGTGATGTTCCCCTTCCCGAGTCCAAGTGATCTCATTGTTCAGTTCCCACCTATGAGTGAGAACATGTGGTGTTTGGTTTTCTGTTCTTGCGATAGTTTGCTGAGAATGATGT
>NW_016814930.1:4233-11546 GCF_001698545.2 Rhinopithecus bieti
TCAGGGACCCACTTGAGCAGGCAGTCTGTCTGTTCTCAGATCTCAACCTCCGTGTTGGGAGATCCACTGCTCTCTTCAAAGCTGTCAGACAGAGTTGTTTGCATCTGCAGAGGTTTCTGCTGCTTTTTTTTTGTTGTTGTTGTTGTTGTTGTTGTTGTTGTTGTTGTTTAGCTGTGTGCTGTCCCCAGAGGTGGAGTCTACAGAGACAGGCAGGCCTCCTTGAGCCTTTGTGAGCTCCACCCAGTTCGAGCTTCACAGTGGCTTTGTTTACCTACTTAAGCATCAGCAATGGTGGGCCCCCCTCCCCCAGCCTCGCTGCTGCCTTGCCGTTGGATCACAGACTGCTGTGCTAGCAATGAGAGAGGCTCCTTGGGTGTGGGACCCTCCCGGCCAGGTGTGGGATATAATCTCCTGGTGTGCCCGTTTGCTAAGACCCTTGGTAAAGCTCAGTATTGGGGTGGGAGTTACCCGATTTTCCAGGTGTTGTGTGTCTCAGTTCCCCTGGCTATGAAAAGGGATTCCCTTCCCCTTGTGCTTCCCAGGTGAGGCGATGCCTTGCCCTGCTTCAGCTCTTGCTGGTCGGGCTGCAGCCGCTGACCAGCACCGATTGTCCGGCACTCCCTAGTGAGATGAACCCAGTACCTCAGTTGAAAATGCAGAAATCACCTGTCTTCTGTGTCACTCGCGCTGGGAGCTGGAGACTGGAGCTGTTCCTATTTGGCCATCTTGCTCCGCCCCCCCTCACTCAATCCTTTTACTCAGGATCAGTTGGTTTCTAGTGGAACTTAAAGTAAGACTATATAATTTCCTTATAATGAGACATATCAAAGGAATATTATACTACATTATTGAATTTCTATGGTAAACATGAGGGGACATGTTATATGTCAAATAGTGCAAAATACATAAGATAATAAAGACTATCCTAGGTCTATTAACCCAGAAACTGTCTACATGCAAATGATAAAGAACAAATAGAAAATCTGTTGTTACAATGATTACAAACTCTAAAAGCTTCTTTTTAAATTTGATTTTCCATCTTTTACAAATTAATTTCTAGCTTTTTTTCTTTGTTTAAAAGATAAGAGTAGAGTCATTGCTGATATGGGTTTTGTAGGTTACTGTAACTTCTTATCAAAGTTATGGCATTATCAAAATTGTGTGCACCATGACTTGAATATTTACGTCTGTATCAGTTAGTATTTGCTGCATGATAAACCATCCCAAAACTTAGTGGCTTAAAACAAAGAACATTCATTTAGTTTCCAATTCTGCAGGGCATCAATTAAGGCTGGGATCATCTGGTCACTTCTGATTTCGGCTGGGCTTCTTCATAGGTTTGTGTTCTGGCAGATTAGCTGGAGGCTGGAGGGCAAATGGTGCCCTTGGCTGGAAGTACATGTCTCTACTCCATGTCTTCGAGAAGGCTAGTTGAGGCCTGTTATTGTAGCTGTGGCAGGGCTCTAACAGAAAGAGAACAGGCACAAAAGGTTTCTTTGAAGCCTAGGCTTGGAAGCAACACAATGTCACTTCTACCACATTCTGTGGGTCAAAGCAAGTTAGGAGACCAACGCAGATTCTAGAGTTGGGATACTAGGCCACATTTCCTAATGTGAGAAACACTGAAGTCACATTCAAAGGGTGTGCATTCAAGAAGGGGAAAAGAATTGGGTTTCTATTCATAATCTGTTTATACATTTTCAAATTAAAACTAAATGATGATCAATTTAAAACTGAGAAAAGGAAGCAAAATATACTTATGTGTTTTTTCAAAGTATTTCTATATTTTACAACAATTATATATTAGTTACGATGTAATACAACATACTTGTCAAAAGGAAGCATAAATTTAGAATATTTTTTCTGTGGATACTTTTGGAATTACCTAGGGAGGACAGTGTTAGTCACAGTTAAGAAGAAAGAAAGCCTTTGATGTAGAAGGTAATCTCACTTAACTACATGTTATAAATGACCAATGTGCCACCAAACAAATTTGTCAAGAAGAAAATGCCATTGAAAATGACTTCAAATATTTACTATGTGTCTGAGGAATTATTTTATTTTAATATCTAAATGTTAACCCCTGGAAAGGAGGCAAATTGTGTGAAAATAGTGACAGATCCTTAATTCCGGTGTAGCTCTGCATCGTCTCCAATTACAAGTCCAACTGGCCTGTTGCAATAGAAAAGAAAAACATTGATTTTATTCATGTAACTCATTATATCTCTTTTTTTCTATTAATGTCGATCACTGAAGTTTGCAGTTCTTCCAATTTCTCAAACATACTCATATATTTGAGACAGAGAATAAAGATCAGTTTAGCTTTGACATTCCTAAACTAGCCACCCTAAATCAAAATTGTACCACTAGGGTAAAAAAGTGGAGGTGATAGGATGTTTGTAATAGTAATTTAAATTTTGCAACGTAGAGATGGTTTCTGGCCTCTTCTTTAATTCTTGTTATGCCCCCAGATAAATTGGTAGATGTTGGAAAATAAATACTCGCTTTAAGTCATAGAGGGTCTCCTGTAAAAATGAACACCACCCTTCCACACACATACACATACACTAGTTGCACATAGAGATCACTCTGTTAGGCATTTTGTGGCAGATTTATGGTCATTAAGTATTTTTCTAGTATGAAATGAACTTCCATATAGAAAATGGGGAGAAAATATAGTTGTTGGGCAGGTAAGAAGTCATAATAATAATAGATACCATTTTTGGACCACTATACACAAAGGTCACAAAGCTGAGAAGTGGTAGAACAGAATACATTTTTTATTTAATCTGTGTTATCTAGAGTAATCAGAGATCTTAGATATTTTTTCTTTATTCCTTAAGAATATAAAAAATTATATGGGAAGAATTAAATCTTGTAATTTGTACAGAGATTTTTTACTTCTTTGATCATTAAGATATGACAAATTTTATGTATATTAAAATTACTATTTTTTAGCTCTTAAATTTTGTAGAAAATACACATATCTTTCCTCTTTGCACTTTTGCTTTCCCTATGCTTCAAACGTCCTCATTTCTCCCCCTTAGCTTTTTACTTTAGAAAACAAATCAACACAAAATTCCCAGGATAGCCAAACATTCTCATCAATTGGCAAAAACATGATTAGATATTAGTTTTGAAGATCTGTAAGAGCATACAGGACAAAATAATCAATCACTAGATAAATGTCTGTATTTTTTACATCTATTCATTATCTTTCTATTTCTGTATATATGAACACGCACATACATATATGTATATATATAGAGAGAGGGATTTGCTTTATAACTTTGGACTTAATTCATATTATGATGAAAGTTTTGGTAACAAACCTGTTTTGTTATATTATGTTTACTCAATGATTTTTTAAAGTTTTCTATTAGGCATTTAATTTAAAAGTGAATTGATTTCTGACATCTGTATATTGTTTAATTTCTCTCTTCTTGGGACTTACAACAAGAGAGAAAAGTCAAGGAAGGAGATTTAGAATGAAGTTATGTAATCTGTTTCTGCCAAAGACAAAGAAAAGTACTTTATGCACATAGATGAGATTGTGTTTCTCTTTTAATTGTATTTCCTTCTGGCAATGTAAAATTCAGGAGCATCCTTTGTTCGTATGAAAGACTAATGCAAAATCAACAACTTGAACTTGATTCTATCAAATTGCACAATGCCACTTACGTATTGATAAAGAAAATAACAGTAAAATTACAATTTTCCCCAAATATCTTAGCATCTTAGAGCTTTTACAACTACAAAATAATTCATTTTCTATGAACCTGTAGCAGAAATAGGAAATCTTTCTCTGCATACCTGCAGGTTTTCTATCTAAATAACATCTTTTAGCAATTCTACAGATGACCTCATTTTGAGAAGTGACATGGGAGATTAAACTGGAGGAACTGCAAGCATCCCAAATGATACATATAAGTGTGTGCTGAGTGGCTGAGTGAAAAGGGAAAGGACACACTGTTTTTGAACACGACTACACCACTACCCACATTGTGACCCCTTTCACTGTAGTGTTTCTATTGGTCAATAGAAAAGCTATTGCTTTGGTAGTTTAAATTCACTAAATATGTAAACATTTCAACAAACTATAAGTCAGGGAAGTCATCAGCATCTTTTGACAATATGATGACAAATGATTGGCTTGTTAATAATTTCATACTGTAAAATACAGCAAGATAAGACCATTAGAGGGTTTTACTTTTCTGTTGGTTTGCCAAGACTACTGTGGGACTGAAAAATGAGTAAGAATTAGACCATGATATTCTGTAACTGTGGAACATCAAATAATTTTCCTAGTAATATGTAGACCATTGAATGTTGATATTGCCCCTCATTAAAACTAACGCATAAAATTTGTTAAGTCCATGGATTATTTGTTTCTTAAAACATAACAGATTCCCCACTCCTTGTAGGATACAAAGATTTCAAACTCCATGTTTGTCTTCATAAACGACTATGGATATGTGGAAGGTGGTGTCTGCATCTCCTAAAATTGTATTACGTGTTTGTGGGCTCAGTTGTAAACATGAATGAAGGCAACTCTGAACTTGCTTGTAATCTATATAACCAGAACTTTTTTGAGTCTAGACCATCCCCTTGTGTTCTGCCCCAGTCCAAGCCCCTCTATCCAGCTTTGCTAGTTAACTATTACTTAGTTTTGTTTTCTAAAATTCTTGATAGGAACAATCAAATCCATGGTTATCTGTAACCAGATTGCTCCCGGAAATGATAAGTTTAGATTATTTTCTCCTCAAAATGTGTCTGCAGAATAACTTATGTAGTAAATGTCATGCCACTATGTTCAAGTTATTTCGAGCAAGAAGTCTCACCATTTTCATTCATACTCTGTAAATCATTGATTTCCACTTTATGCTGTTCCCAAAGACATGGTTCTGGTTATCTCTACATTGAAGTGCTTCTTGCAGATTTTCCTTCAGAGAGTCTCAGTTAATTCTTTTCTAGGAACAATCAAGTTCCATTCCCTTTGTTGCTTCAAAAGTATATTTCTGGCCACAGTGACACAAGGATACATAACTTGGCAAAGGATTTGAAGTTGCAGTTTGAGTATATAGTGTTGGAAATTCAGAGTTATTTATTTGTTTGTGGAAATAATCCAATATGGATTTGTGTGGGATTCATTTCTAAATCCAGTATTATATGGTTCACAATTACTTTGGAATGTCTTTATTTACCTTTTATTCACAACTATTATTATTTTTTCCTTGCGGTCTTACATTTTGATTAAATTCTTGCTACTTAAACTGTGGCCCACAGATCAGCACTATCACCATTGCCTGGAAGTCATCAGAAATGTAGAACCTCGGACCTCACCCCAGACACTGAATCAGAATCTGTATTTTTAAAAGACCCTCTCATTGAATGATTCATACACACATTAACGTTTGAAAAGCACTGTTCAAAATATTTCCTGAAATGAAAAGAAAATTTCACTTGGTCATCCTAATTTGCAGATAATATACTCACTACTTTTCTCAGGCCTAGACCACCACGGGCAAATACATCTTTGCCTGGATGCTGACTGTTCAAGATGTCTCAAAATACACTGTTTATTTTTTCAGACACTAAATTGAAAATGTACCATTTTCATGAAAATGCTTTTTCTACATTAACATGTGCCATTTTATTTTCTGAGTCAAGAGCTTCACTAATCAATACAGCACACAATACCATTTGGCTATTTAGAGTTAAATTAACTAAAATCTAAATAAAATTTAAAAATCTGTTCCTCAGTCGCTCTGGTCACATTTAAATACAGATTCTGTATTGGATAGTGCGGATATTGACCATTTAAATAATCTCAGAAAGTTTTATTGGACAGCAATTTTCTGGAGACTACCACATTCTAAGTTGGGCTTGAGACTGTCGGTTGCAATTGCTTCCAGATCAGACTGGCAGCTTCAGTGAACCAGAATAACCAGTTGAAAGAGAAAAATCTAGTTAACTCAAGGGGTTATTCCCAGTGCACTTGGTCTATTTCTGAAATATAAAGCTATTTTATGCAAGTTAGGAGTGCAGGAGGAAAGGTAGTAGAAAATGCCCCATCCTCACATTCCTCTACCATTATAAGGACATCACAGCAAGAACATCCTGCTGGAATGGGGACTTGGAATGAAAGCATAGACTCCAGTTCCCAATCAATTACTGAATGTGTGATACCGAGTAAATCATTTGACCTAAGTATGTGTTTGCTCATCTGAACAATGAGGATATTGTGTTCAGTGGCCCTTAGGGTTCCATCTGTTTCTGTAATTCCCAGTCTGTGTATTAGAAACCTCTAATTCTGCTACCTGAAATCAACCTATAATTATCATGAATATCATTTAATGAGGGATGTGTATTTGCTCTGCATCAAACACAGGTGCTGGAGTTACAAAGAATTTTTCACAAAGCATCTTCTCTCAAATAAATCATTTTATTGAGAGGAATTGTCTGAAAGTAAATTCCCTTATACCTCAGGAGGATCCAGACTGAATCACTGAACTGAAGGAATGGTATGTTAAAACTTCTTTCTATTTTCACTGTTTATTATAAAACAAGTCTTGGAAGAATTTATTATAAGGATTAGTAGTAGTATGCATATATATGAGTGAAATGTTGTCAAAAAACTTATTTAGCAAGAAGTATATATACAAACATAGATATCAGAAAGCACACATTTATTAGAAATGCATGTTCATATATTTTTTAAGTTTTAGAGTAGACAGTCATAGAAGTTTGAACAGTACTTGCCTGGAGGAGAGATAGACAGGAAAACAGTAATAGTGTGAGAAAACTACTTTAAAATGACTACAGGATTCCATAAGTGCACAAAAGAGAGTACACAACCCTGAGTGGGGATCAGGGGCAGGACAGCTTCTTGGAAAATGTGGTTCTTGAATTGAATCATCAAAGTGGAAAGCAAAAGTGATCCAGGCAGAACCAATAGCATGTGTGAAGACACATATGAACTAACCAGCATGAAAAATGTAGGAACTGCAACTGTTTTAATGTGGCTAGCAGTACATTATGCCAGGAAAAGATAAGAGACAAGGACAGAGAGGAGGACATAAGTTATAAGCTATGGACGTAAGCTTATATATCTATACCTATATACATCTATATCTATTTATATATGGCTTTCCAGAATAAAGTTTCCAATTTAATAACAATTTCTCAAAGTATTTCAGCTATAACCCTTTGGCCAAAATTAATTTTCTTCAAATAGTTCTCTTAAAATTGGGGTAAGGTAACTTTTAAAATAATTTTAATGATTGCCAAATTATTATAGAGAAAAAAGGGAG
>NW_016814930.1:13325-22236 GCF_001698545.2 Rhinopithecus bieti
TTTCACTCTCTGTTAACAATAGATGGATATTTGGGAATATAAAATTTTATCAAATTCACTTTTAAGTTGACTATACATGACTTAGAGGACAAGCTCTAGAGAGGAAGATTTCATCAACTGTGATATACTGACATCAACAATGTGAAAATTACAAATTAGCAATAAAATATTTTAATTCACATAATATCTTAGGATATTGAAAACCTAAAGTTATGTTTAATAGAAAACATTTATTACATACTATGCACCAGTCATTTACTAAGCCATTACTTAAAATATCTTTTTTGTAGACTCTTGAAAAAATTATGTTACATCTTTTTAGCAATTAAACCAAGGTTCAGAAAAAACATGGTGCAGAACACTGAGCAAATAGATGGTAAAATATTATGTGGATTTCAAAGCCAGAGTTTCTGAGCTCTGGTATACTCAAAGCCTCCTCTGTTTATTTGAATGGGCATTCAAATTTTGACTTGTCTTCCTTCCCAAATGATTAAGTTGATTATAATTTGTGGATGCCATATACACACACCTATATAAGAAAATAAATTTCTCTATCATAAATAATATATTGGTCAAGGGAATAAAGTACTTGGATTAAATAAGAACAGCCAGGTTTAAAATCTGAGTGTCTGTCGACTTGCTATGTAGCCTTGAGAAAAGCCGTTTTCTTGCTCTGCATATCAGTTTCCTCGTTTCTTCTTGTATCCTTTAGTTCTCTGCTACAATAATACTGCAAAAACAACTGCTAAATTCCAACTGCTTACAACAATAGATGTTCTTTTTTTTTTTCTCACTGACAGGTTGGCAGGTCAACCAGAGGACCTTTGTTTCAGACTGTGGGCTGGGTCTAGGTCTTACCCACATGTCTTTCATTGGAAAGGAACAGTTATTTTGGTGTACATATAGAAGGGCGCGAGGCCAAGCCAAGCCACACAAACACAGTTAAAGCTTCCACTCACATTATATTTGCTAACTATTCATAATCCAGAGCTACTCAGATGGTAAAGCTCAAAGTCAATGGAACAAAGAAGAAAAATCTACCTACTGGATTAATAGACACTACCAAGTTTCAGGGCAAAAGGAATGTGTGGAGAATTCAGTTTCAGGGAGAGAGGAAAAAGTTAGGAATGACAATTGAATCTACTCTATTCCTTTTCAGCCACCGAATATGTAGCTATGCTTTGATATACAAAACTGTTTCAACAAACCTCATTTCAAAGAGCTGCATATTTACATGTAGCTTTAGAAATGATGTGCATGTGCAAGAATCCTTTGGTGGAATTATGTTATATTATTTACAGGCTAATAAAAAATTCACATTAGAAAAATATGCTTGCTTTTAGTAGATTAAATTTTAAATACATACTATGAGGTTCTGATAGCATTAATTATTCATTTCATCTACATTGTTGTTTTGCTTATATTATTTCAAGAAATAGAAACCTTATGGAAGCTCAGCAATTACATGAGTAGAAATGTGATTTTTAATTTAGTTTTACGTATTTCCTTTGTTAAATAGGGCATGTAGTTTACCGGACAGTGCGTAAAACACAGCTCTCCCTATCGGTACCAAGTTGGCAGGCAATTTGGTTTTAATCCTGTCCAGAGATTGCTTGTGCATTCCCATACATTTCAACTCTGATCTTCTAATGGTCATTTGTTGTGCTGTGATTACATGGATGAACTGCAAGGAGATCATTTGACTAAATTGTCAACTTAAGTGCACAGTATCTGTGCAAGGGAAAAATGCTGCAATTCAGAATAAAATAGGCTGGTGATTTACAATGAAGTTTGACACTTTAAAATAATACAAATATACCACTTTAAAATTCTGCCCATGAAAATGTCTTAAGAGGCAATTCTCTTTGTTGTTGACAATCCCAACAGAATGGCAAGATTCAACATGAGTCTGAATATATAAATGCATTTTTGCTCCTATGGTTAGTAATGGTAAAGCAAAAAAGTGTCCAGAAGTGACATCACATGTGTGGGAACTGAGAGTCGAGTTTTGTGCAGCATATTTTTTGTTCTTGGTATTTCTATTAACAGAGAAAACGTGCCCATTATAGGCTTTTCCCAAGAATACTATAGTTCTTGGCTCAAAACACTATCACTTCCTTCAGTCCTTCCTTCCATGCAATAATAATAAAATACAAAATTTGACAGTTTAGATACAAGAGCTTGAAATCTGGAAAGGCCAAAGTCCAAGGTGGGTAAAAATCTCTTTCTTGGTTTATAGGGCTTGCTACACCATCCCCCTTTTACTCATGCTTTATCTGGAAAGTCTACAAAGGTTGCACGCTTCTAAACACCTTGCTTTTGATATCTCAGTGTCCAGTTCTCATGTACATGACTTCACATGCTAAACCTAACACCTGTGTTCCTCTGAAACTTGAGGGCACTTAATTTCACTATGGCTTTTATCCTTTTCTCATTATTAGCTAGCATTTAGTGAGAATTTTCTAGGCTAGTTACATGCTATACCTGTATCATGCCATCTCCACTATCTAGTAATTAACTGTTCTCTGGTTCATTCTCTTCTGAAAATTGGAAATAATCATAGTACCCACCTTGTGTGGTTAAGGATTAAATAAAATGATGGATGAAAAGTGCTGCTATGGTTTGGATATTGTTTGTTTGTCCTCATCAAAACATGTTAAAATTTGATCCCCAATGTGGCAGCGGTGAAAGGTGGGTCTTAGTGGGAGGTGTTTGGGTCATTGGGGCAGATCTCTCATGAATAGATAAATTCCCTCTAATGCCTTCCTGCTGGAGTGAGTTCTCGCAGGAATGGATTAGTTCCTGGGAAAGTAGACTTCTAAAAAGAGTCTGACTTTGTTGTTTTTTCTGTTTTGGATGACCTCCCGCCAGGTAAACTCTGTACATGCTGGCTCCCCTTCTGCTTTCCTCCATGAATTTAAACAGTCTGAGGCCTTCGCCAGATGTAGATGCCTAGTGCTAACATTTTCAACCACCAGAATCATGAGCTAAATAAACCTCTTTTTTTATATAAACTACTCAGTCTCAGGTATTCTGTTATAGCAAAACAAAATGGACTAATATGAGTGCTTTTTAAAAAGTGCCCAGAATATAGTAAAAAACTAAAACAACATATTTCCATTCATCCATTCAACAAATATATCACAAATATCTGCAACGCGCCCATACATTGTTCTAGGCACTGGGAATTCAATCTTGAGCAAGACAAATAAGAATCCTATTCTCATGAAGTTGATATTTCAGTGAGAAGGTACAAACCATAAACAGATAAAATAAAAAAGAAAGGTACTAGTAATAAAACCATTCTATAAATGAGAAAATTGAATCTGAGAGAAGATAGGTAACTTGCTCAAGGTCATAGAGCCAAGATTAGAACCTAGGATTATGGTACTTCAAAACTCAGGCCTTAAACCTGCCGTCATCCCAATGCTTTTATGCTCATTATGATCCCTGAAACAGTTTCCCACTGCAGCATTCCTCTTGTACCCTTTCTACTTCATACTCTAAAATCACTATAACATATTTTTGCCTTTACTGAAAGTTGACTCTCGTTTGAATTGATTATATCATTATTACAGTGGTTCTCAAACTTCACTGCATATTGGAATCACTTGGAAGTCTCTGGTACAATACTGATGCTTGGATTGCCAGCATAGGTTCTGCTTTAATTATTCGGGGGTATGGACCAAGTGATTCCAATGTGTAGCCTTTTAGAATTATGGCTGTTAATACTTCTAGTTTGCATGTATCTGAAAGGGTTATCATGGGGTCGCTTACTTTTGAACTTTACCTTCTTTTTTTTTCCTGGGAAACTTTCCTGTAGTCTTTGGAAATCCCTATCATTAGGAATAATTCCTGCAATTCCTTTGATATAAGTAGATTTCTCTGTCTTCCAAATGATTGCTTGCAACTTTTTTCAAAGGTCCGAGTATTCAAAGTACTTCCAGTTACTTGATGATGGTGTCTGCTTCCCACTATATGGCCTTGTTGGATAGTCTCTCAATCCCTTCATTTTATTCCAATCTCTTTACTAGCCCAATCACAACCACATTTCTGAGAAGTATCTCTTTATTATGTCTATATTACTCATCCGCAAGTCATCTTCACTAGTTGCATTTCTATCCAGTCTGCATCTTCATGTGTTACCAGAATATTGCATGCTCAACTCGGGATGTGAGCACAGTACAGTTTTTAGTCTCATCTTGCCCATTTTATTCAGTGGTGTAATTTAATACTATTAATGAACAGGACTCAAAACAAACTCATCCTTTTTCTCATATCTAGTCCACAGAACACACTTGAACATGTCATGCTCCCAAAGATTTTAGGCTATTCCCAATGTAACCACCTAAATCTGGTGATTACAAATACTTTAAGCTCACTCAAACAGAAGTCAAGCACTGGTCCCCCATGTCTCATTACGGCAGACGTGGAGCTTTCTGACTGTCCATATGGAAGTCTCCTTTTAAAGAGGAAGGTGGTGAATCATAAATGTCCAAATAAATCTCTTCCCTACCCATGATTTGACTTATTTTTATAATGAAATGGAATGGAATGCAATCCACATTTAGAATGGAATATATCCTCAACAATTTTTCCTTCATTTCTTCACCGGAATCCATTAAGATCAATCTTAGCATCATTATAACCGGCACAAAAAGACATCATGTGCCTTATGATGTGATGGAATGAAGTATTATTGCTCTAAAAACTGAACCTAAATCAAATTATCTTCTAGATTTAACTCAGAGCTTACAGGAAATACATGGCATAAATGAACAAGGTAAATGATTAAGAAAGCACAGAACTAAAAATATGTAAGGACACATGAGCTAGTTTCTCCAAAAAATCAATGACAAAGGGAAGAAGTAGGAGTGGTGAGCTCTTATAAAATAAAAGAGACTTAAAGGACAAAAGAGCCAAACATGAGAGGCAGATGTTTGGAATCTAATTAAAAAGAAAGAAAGAAAAAAAAACTAACTGCAAAAATCATCTTTGAGAGAATGAGTGAAATAACTAGAAATATTGTCTAGTTTTTACATGCCATTAAGAAATTATATAAATTCTGATAGAAACAAAAATAGCATAATTGTCATGTTAACAATAAAAATATTTGGCCGGGCGCGGTGGCTCACGACTGTAATTCCAGCACTTTGGGAGGCCGAGGCGGGCGGATCACGAGGTCAGGAGATAGAGACCATCCTGGCTAACACGGTGAAACCCTGTATCTATTAAAAATACAAAAATATTAGCCGGGCATGCTGGCGGGCGCCTGTAGTCCCAGCTACTCGGGAGGCTGAGGCAGGAGAATGGCGTGAACTTGGGAGGCGGAGCTTGCAGTGAGCTGAGATCGCGCCACTGCACTCCAGCCTGGGCGACAGAGCGAGACTCCGTCTCAAAAAAAATAAAAAATAAATAAAATAAAAATAAAAATATTTGTATCATTTATGCATGCACAATATTTGCATGTAAAGAGCTACAGTGTCTGAAATTAAGTTTTTTNTAAATAAAATAAAAATAAAATATTTGTATCATTTATGCATGCACAATATTTGCATGTAAAGAGCTACAGTGTCTGAAATTAAGTTTTTTCACCTCCTAAAATTTTGGAGAACAAAAAGTGCACGATTGTTTATTTGGGGAGTGGTTGTAATATATTAGTTTCTCTAATTATGTGTATACTTAAAATTTTCTGTAATGAACTTGTAATATCAAGTTTTGCTTTCTTAATTTGAGTTCCTTGTTGTGTTGCTGAGTTTTGTTGATTCTCTCATATCTTCAGGGATCTGTACATTTAAAACTCCCCCCAGGTGAGTCTGCCCATTGGCTAGATGTAATTATCCATGCAAGTGATGATTCCCAGCTGGATGTTCAGCGGCAGTTCCTCAACAGCTCAGGTGTCACATATTCATCTGAAATTAGACCTACTTAAGTCTTTAGCATTGGAAACAGGTCTCCGGATGTGTGGCTATGCAAATCACCCTATTTTATTTTTGAGCAATTAGAAAAATGTGGCTATTGTGGGGTTATCCTGACACTGTTGTTTTTAACTTTTAATTGGTACAGACAGTAAACAAATCATAAGTGTTACGATCTATCTGGTTGTAGTTTTAATTTGCATTTCCAGAATAATTAGTGATGTTGAGCATTTTTTCATATATTTGCTGGCCATTTGTATGTCTTTTAAGAAATGTCTATTCAGACTCCTTGCTCATATTTTAATTGTTTTTTTCCTTGCTATTGAGATGTTTTAGCTCCTTATATATTTTGGATATTTATCCCTTACTTGATGTATAGTTTGCAAATATTTTCTCCCAATTTATGTATAGTCTTTGCACACTGTTAATTGTTTCTATTGCTGTGCAGAAGCTTTTAGTTTGATATAATCCCATTTATCTATTTTGCTTTTGTTACCTGCAATTTTGAGGTCAAATCTAAGAAATCATTTACCCCTCACTGTACTGTCCATTTTTTCCTGTTTTCTTCTAGGAGTTTTACAGTTACTGTTTTTGTAGTAACTTCTTATAGTAAAATTTTCAATAGTTCCCCTAAAAGAAATTAATCATGTTGGTTATCTCAGGATTGCAAAGATTGTTAAAGCCTAATCAGAATATGGCATCCTGTTTGCCTTTTGACTGTATGTATTAGCATTACACCAAAGTCACCATATTTTAAAGAGGGTAGACTTTATTCATCTTCCTATGTGATAACAGAATGTCCTCTTGGAAATACAAGATATTGAAAGTCCAAGGTCCTAATCCATAATAGTGATTCTTACCAGGCAGTGTCTAGCAAATACCCCTCATCATAAGTTTCACCTAAGATACTTGTTAAAACTCAAGCTGTGGGCTCCCTTCCTGGAGATCCCTAAAGATTTTTATTCAGTGGGTTCTGAGTGGGCCACTTATTGTATTTTTAACAACCTTCCCAGATGATTCTTATTAAAACCTAGCTTTGAGAAGCACTGCTCTAAACTAATGTAATTCACTCTAGGTATGCGACATGCAGACGTCTTTTTACTGCCACCAGTAAGCACTGCTCCTGGGAGGTAGCTTGTGCAGAAAGTGTACAAAATATCCAGCAGCAAAGACATAGCTAAAGTAGTTATATCCTTGTGCAGGTTTGCTCAGCCTGACAGACTCAGATTGCAGTAGGTCTGAACTCCATACTATACTCACCTGGGAAACTAGAAAAATGCTAGTACATAAAACAAAACACCAGATGGATATTATTTCATTGCTACATAGTACGACTCCTGTATTTTTATTTTTAAGTCTCCTATGTGGTTGTAAAATAAAGCTAGATTTGAGAACCACTAATGTTGAGTTACACAGTAATCATTTGCAATTTTAGCTAATATTGTGCTTCTTAAAGAGCATAACAGTGATGTCACTGTGCCATGAGGTATAAAAGACAATAGCTCAAATTCCAATCTCATTCTTCCCCAAAAATTTATGTTGTATGTTCATCTGTGTTGTATGGGATGAATAGGGTAGATTTGGACTTAGCTTCTTGATCATCTTTGACTAAATTTCCCCTTTGGTGACTTTTGTTCTGTATCCTCTGCATTATATATTTTTTCCTTTTTATCCAGACATTCAAATTAAATGTGGAATTCAGCCTCTTTCCCCACTCAATAAAGTTTTATTAAATAAAAGTAGACTGGACTAAGAGGAGTTTAAATAGTTTGTTGCTTAATGACATACACACACGTGCGCGCACGCACACACACTCATGCACACACCCACACAGACACATATATTTAAAAATATTTACTGAATGGTCCTAAAACACTCAGCTACTCTGCCACATTACATGAATATTGCAACTCTTCTCTGATCTTGGGAGTAGAAAAGGAAATATGGAAAACCAAATTTGGAGTTGCCCAATTGCTTTAAATATAATATAGATTCGCTCAAAAAACCACTCCATGGTATGTAGAAAGTCCAAACATTTCTGTAAAGCTTCTCAAGGCCAATGTTATCATGTGTACTTCTGACCATAAAGTGCATTTTCTCTTTAAATTGGTCCAGATGATGATGATCTAAAGAGTCATTCATACATTCCCTGTTCTGCACCATGCTGAGTTAGATATAGAACACAGTTCATTTCATTCGTCAGCACAAAAGACCATTGGATAGCAAAATTTATTGAAATACAGGGCATATGGGGGGATTTGCAGAGCTGCAATGTAAAAGTAAAACCAAATAATGGAATATCTGTTTAAAAGAAAAGTATTTCCGTAATTTCTACAACTTAAACCTTGCAAGTTTTGTTGCGTATAGAATATTGCAAACATTGGCCTGGTGGTGAATAAGTTTACCCCAAATATACTTTATTTTATATATATTTATGCACATATATACATATATATTGTTAAAATTGCTATGTGGCAAATTTTGATTTAAATTTTAAAATTCAACATTTTCTAAAATGTATAGGTTTCAAAGACTAAAATGCCTTTTGTCTATTGAATACTTGTCTATTGAAGATTCAAGAATTGTGGACAAAGTTGAAATTGATGTATATGAGCAGGATGAGGATATAAGTTATTTGACATTCAAAAAAGTCTTTAAATGTAAAAAGGTTCATAAACAGAATTGTGTACAAATTCCAAGATTGGACAGTTTACAAAATGGGAACTCAGACAGCCAATAAACATATGAAAAGATGTTCAAACACACTAGTTACTGAGGAAATGCAAATTAAACCCCAATAAAATGCAAATTATAAGCACAGTGAAATATCATTTCATATCAATTATGCTTAGAAAAAAAATAGTAAGTTTTATCAAAGACGTGAAGAGCACAATTTAGTTGACATAAATTTCTCTCTAAATTAAAATCCTTGAAAATTCTCCACTAGATTAATTCTGTGTCAAGTTAAGAAACGCCACCGAATTCAATAAGCA
>NW_016814930.1:22373-29580 GCF_001698545.2 Rhinopithecus bieti
TCCTTTGTAGGGACATGGATGCAGCTGGAAACCATCATTCTCAGCAAACTATCGCAAGAACAGAAAACCAAACACCGCATGTTCTCACTCGTAGGTGAGAACTGAACAATGAGATCACTTGGACTCGGGAAGGGGAACATCACACACGGAGGCCTATTACTGGGAGGGGGGAGGAGGGAGGGATTGCATTGGGAGTTATACCTGATGTAAATGATGAGTTGATGGGTGCTGACGAGTTGATGGGTGCAGCACACCAACATGGCACAAGTATACATATGTAACAAACCTGCACGTTATGCACATGTACCCTAGAACTTAAAGTATATGTAAAAAAAGGGAAATGCACTCTTAGCAATTTTGAAATGCACAATGCTCTATTATTAACCATATTCACCATGCTGTGCAATAGAGCTCAAAAATAAACATATTTCTGCAGTGCAACTGAGATTTTATGTCCTTTGACCATCATTCCCCCTTCCTCCAGCCTCTATAACCACTATTTTACTCACTGCTTTTATGATTTTGATCGTTTTTAAATTTCATATGTAAGTGAGAACATTCAGTATTTGTCTTTCCATGCCTGGTTTATTTCACTTAGCATAATGTTCTCCAGTTACATCCATGTTGTCATGAATGGCAGAATTTCCTTCTTTTTAAAGGCCAAATAGTATTCCATTGCATATACACATTTTCTTTATCCATTCATTTGGCAATGGACACTTAGGTTGCTTCCATAACTTGGCTATTGTGAATAGTGCTGCAATGAACATGGACGTGCAGACATCTCTTCCACAAACTGATTTCTAATCTTTTGAGTAAATAACCAGAAGTGAGATTACTGTATCATGTAGTAATTCTATTTTTAGTTTTGTGAGGAACCTCCATACTGTTTCTTATAATGACTATACTAATTTACATTCCCAACAACAGGGTATAAAAGTTCCCTTTTCAGGGCCAGGCGCGGTGGCTCACGCCTGTAATCCCAGCACTTTGGGAGACCGAGGAGGACGGACCACGAGGTCAAGAGATCGAGACCACCCTGGCCAACATGGTGAAACCTAGTCTCTACTAAAAATACAAAGATTAGGTGGGCATGGTGGCATGTGCCTGTAGTCCCAGCTACTCGGGAGGCTGAGGCAGGAGAATCACTTGAACCCAGGAGGCTGAGCTGAGGTTGCAGGCCACAGAGCGAGATTCCATCTCAAAAAAAAAAAAAAGTTCCCTTTTCTCCATATCCTTGCCAGCACCTTTTTGACAATAACCATTTTGGAAGGTGTGAGATGATGTCTGATAGTGGTTTTAATTTGCATTTCCACAATGATTAGTGATGTTGGGCATTTTTTCATATATTTGCTGGCCATTTCTCTTGAGAAATGCCTATTCAGACTCCTTGCTCATATTTTAACTGTTTTTTTTCTTGCTATTGAGATGTTTTACCTCCATATATATATATTTTGAATATTTACTCCTCATTGGATGCAGAGTTTGCAAATATATTCTCCCAATTGAGGGTTGTCTTTGCACACTATTAATTGTTTCTTTTGCTGTGTAGAAGCTTTTTAGTTTGATGTAATCCCGTTTGTCTATTTTACTTTTGTTGCCTGCATTTTGAGGTCAAATCTAAAAAATCATTTCCCAGACCACTCTCCTGTAGGTTTTCCTCTGTTTTCTTTTAGGAGTTTTACAGTTACTGTTCTTATGTTTAACTATTTAACTTGTTTTGAGTTGATTTTGTATGTGTTTTGAGATAAGGGCCCAATTTCACTCTTCGGCTTGTAGATATCTGGTTTTCTAAGCATCATTTCCTGACAAGACTATTCTTTTCCCATTGCATATTCTTGTCACTTTTGTCAAAAATCAATTGACTGTATATGCATGGGTTTATTTCTGGGCTCTTTATTCTGTTCCATTGGTTAATGTATCGGTTTTTTGCCAGTATCATGCTGCTTTAATTACAACAGCTTTAAAGTATAGTTTGAAAAAGAAGTAGTGTGGTACCTCCATTTGTTTTTTTGCTCATGATTGCCCTGGATGTTTGTTTTTTTTAGTGGTTCCATGTGAATTTTAAGGTTTCCTTTTCCATTTCTATGAAAAATGATATTGGTATTTTGACAGGGATTGCCATAAATCTGTAGGTTGCTTTGGGTAGTGTGGTCATTTTAACAATATTAATTCTTCCAATTTGCTAAAGTCCTGAATATAATTTGACATGAGTGTATTATTTGGGGAAAAGTTGAGGCTATCCTGAGGTCTGTATTAAAGTTAGTTGAGGAACTAGCATTACATTTCTGTTTCAACATGTACACCAGAATCGTTAAGCAAAAATAGAGCTCAATCAAATTCAGTTCAATTAATAAAATATTTTATTTTGTCAACTTCATAACTTTTAAACTATATTTGGAACCACATCCCTCATTCCAAATAATTCTTCTTGATCTTATATAAGAAACCACCACCTTAAGGTCACCCCAATAAAAATGTGTTTTATATTCAATGACAGCGACAGCAACCCACCATAATCTCTTGTTAGCCTCAGGTAGATGTAAAAATTAAAAAGACTACATATATATAGTTCAACATGGATGAACTTTGAAGACATTACACTAAGTGAAATAAACCAGCCCAAAAATGACAAACATAGTTGTCCCCTCAGTATCTGTGGGGGATTGGTTTCAGGATCCCCTGTGTATATCAAAATCCAAAGGTGCTCAAATCCCTTATGGTATAGTATTTGCACATAACCTACTCACATGCTCTTGTATATTTTAAATCATCTATAATACCTTATAATACCTAATATTTAAATGTTTGTTGTACTGTATTGTTTAGGGAATTATCAAGAGGAAAAAAGTCTATATATGTTCAGTACAGATGCAACCATCCTTTTCTCTGAGTATTTTCAATCCGTGGTGAGTTTAATCCACAGATGTGAAGCTCACAGATACAGAGGGCTGATTGTACTGTATAATTCCACTTGTATGAGGTACTCATGAAGTCAAATTCATAGAGACAAAAAAGTAGAATGGTGGTTGCCAAAGACTGGGAAGGGGAAGAAGAATTGGGAGTTTTTGTTAAATGTATACCCACTCATGCCCGGTTTCAGTTTTGCAAAAGGAAAAGAACTCTGGAGATTGGTTATACAACAAAGAGCAAAGTGAATGCAATTAACAATACTGAACTATATACTTTAAAATGGTTAATATAGTACATTTTGTGTTCTTTCTATTTTACCACAATTTTAAAAATTATTTTAAGATGCTCCATCATTACTGACAGAAATGAATTACAAGGTTGAGCATGCCTAATCTGAAAATCTGAAATCTGTAGTGCTTTAAAATCCAAAACTTTTTGAGGATCAACATGATGCCACAAGTGTAAAATTGCATACATAAGTACTTAGCACAAACTTTGCAAAAAATTATTTAAAATATTATATAGAATTACCTTCAGGCTATGTGTATAAGGTGCATATCAAAAATAAATTTTGTATTTAGACTTGGGTTTCATCCCCAAGATGTCTCATTGTGTATTTGCAAATATTCCAAAAGAAAGCAAAATCCAAAATCTGAAACATTTCAAGTAAGAGATACTCAATTTGTATTGTTATGGTAGTTATTAACTATCATATTATATATATCATTACTACATATATGTCTTATAAATGCATAAATTTTATAAAACATTAATATTACATTAAATATTTGTGCTGCTATCATTATAGCATTAAGGAAAAATGAAAATTAAGGACTAAGTAATTAATCTGAAAGTTTAGTTCGATGACACAATTAGCTTCTGCTTTCCTATGACTTTTCTCTGATACGAGTGATTCTAAAAAATTCCGAGTGAAGAATTATCCAACGAAACAGTTCTGAAGACTATTGTCAATTAAATATTTAGTATCTTTCTAATTTTTTTATTTTAAAATTGGGATAATCTTTTTTCTAAAAGTGAGACGTTCATTCTTTCTGAAGAATTTTAATTTGCAGACTGATTACGTTGCAGAGACAGCCTACTAATTCCCTGGTAAAAGGCTTGTTTGCAACAAAAGCCTCTGCCACCAGGAAGAAATGATGTTATATATATAGGAACCTTACAGAAAGCAGAAAAAAATTATAAGCCAATACTCAAACCTCAGTCTTAAAATGTCCAACATTCTTAAAAGACAAAGCAGTTTTTAAAACTGCATTGAAACTAGTACATTTTGAATGGTTTCTGCTCTTTTACGTTACTTTGAAGTGTGATGGTTATATATGTATATGTACACATTTTTTCACGTATGCCACTACTGTTACCTGGATCCTACCATATTTGCTCTTGTCTTCCTCCTTAGACAGAAGAATTTTGGTTAAACTTGGTATCCATGGAATTCTTAATTATATTTTTCCTAAATTTCAATAAAGAATTAAATATGTAAATAGAGAATCAAAATATCTTGAAAACACAAATATTATAAAATCCACAATAATTTAAAGTGTGGGTTTATTTAATGAAAAGCAAAATATAGACATCAGAATATATTTATCAATAAAATTCTACAACAGTAGTCCACAACTGGGATCACTTTTGTCCCCAGGGGATATTTAGCAATGTCTGGAGACATTCTTGGTTGTCAGAACTGTGTATGAAGTGGTGATAGAGGTTGCTACTGGCACCTAGTAGGCAGAGGTCAAGGACAATGCTGAATATCCTACAGTGTGCAGAACAGTATCGCCAGCAACAAATAATTATCCATCCCCAAATGTTAATAGTGCCAAAGTTCAGGAAACTTGCTCTTGAGAAGCTTCCCATTACAATGTACAAAGGCCAACACATGCAATCCATAATGAAGCTACTGTAACATAACTTGGAAACTGTCTCTGGAGACTATTGTGCCGCTTGTGAGCAGTTCTAGCCCTCTCTGGAGGTCCATGATGGCTATGTGGATATTTACAGGCATGCCACAAAGATCTATGAGTGTTCCCAGCAGAAGCCTGACTCCTCTGGCTCGGTCACTGTAGCCAACTTTATGAAAGCTGTGGATCAGATGTTTTCATTTTCATACATCACCGCCGTAAAAATTTCCTCAGTTCTCCCTGAGAACTATCCTAATAGTGTTCTGCAGATCAGGACTGGAAGCAGCAACATTTCAAAAGGTATACAATAAGCACATGGCTCTATGAAAAAAAAAAAAAGGGACTGCTGCACCCTACCATGTCAGAGACCATGGCTGTGTGTTCATGCTTGGTTTCCTGTCACTTCTCCTCGTGGAACCTATCAAGAACAATCTGTTTCTTTGTGTGCAACTCAGCATCAGCCAGAATGATACACTGTGTATCCCGAAAGAAGCAGTGAAAGGCTTTGAAAGGAAGAACTATGACTTTCTATTTTAAAAGAGCCTGACTTCTTTTATCAAATGCATGGAATTATTGTAGCAAAATATACGGAATGGAAATCGATATGTCATGTATTTTGAATGCTCCATTAAATAATGTGCTTTTAAAAGAAGAAGCAACTAAATATAGTTACCTCTCTATTACAACATGTACTTCTTTGGAGCATAGTTAATCCTGAGGCCATCTCCTAAATCTCAATCCCAAAGCATCCATTTGTTCACCCGAAAACTATATATTTAAACACTAACTAGTTTCATTATCTTGTGAAAGTCAAGATCAGTTTTATGGGCTTCAGTTTTATCATTTCTAAAACTGGAAAAAGGAAAGAAGCTGAAAATACTGGGATCCTATTATATAACATTTTTTCCACCTATCTCACTCTAATTCATATGGCAAATGATAATAATTCTTAAGTATATCTTATTACCCAGATTATAAATCCCAGAGACATTGGATTAAATTCTCTTTTTTTTTAATTTCTTCAACATCTACCGCAGTGCCTGGCAAACCATATGGTGAAGTCAACGAAACAACAACAAAATAATTTCACAATGAGTTTGCCAGCATATTTATATGATTACAAAAAGCTAAGCAAATCAAAGGTTAATTTTTTTCCTTTTTTTTGAGATGGAGTCTTGTTCTGTCACCCGGGCTGGAGTGCAATGGCACAATCTCGGCTGACTGCAGTCTCTGCCCCCCAGGTTCCAGCAATTCCCCTGCCACAGCCTCCTTGGTAGTTGGGATTACATGTGCATGTCACCACGCCTGGCTAATTTTTGTATTTTTAGTAGAGATGGGGTTTCGCCATGTTGGCCAGGATGGTCTCGAACTTCTGATCTCAGGTGATCCGCCTGCCTTGGCCTTGCAAAGTGCTGGGATTATAGGTGTGAGCCACCACACCTGGCCCAAAGGTTAATTTTCTAGAATAATAAAACACACACACACACACACACACACACACACACACACACACACACATCGGGGTATAGCAAATATTTAAATTGAAGATGACAGTGAGAAAATAAATAGAAATGAAATGAACAGTGGACCTTCCACCTTGGTCAGCCAGGTTTTGGTTTAAAAGTAGGCAGAACATGACACAGAGCTAGCCTGGATTGAGGCAAATATTTTGTTTCCTCACTTCAATGATCTACTTCTTTGGACCTCTTTCTCTAATATGATTTTCTATTCTTCACTCATTACTTTCTCAACTCTGGAAGTATCTGTTGAATGTTGAAAATATTTAGTTGTTTACCCTTCACCCACTGCACTGCATGCAAGGAGTCCATTCACTGTCACGGTTTTGCCCTGATCATTAGGCTACACAGATCTCTCCTGGAGCTACACACTAAGTCCAGCTGTGTGCAGGCACTTTCATTGTAGCACATAAGAACACTGCGCTAACCTTTCCTCAACCAAATTTTTTTCCCTTCTAGATTATTTTACATCTTATTTAGTTATACTACTATCCACCCAATTATTCCAGCTAGATACCTGAGGCTCATCTTTTTTTCAGCTTTATTGACATATGAATGACAAATAAAAAATGTGTATGTTTAAGGTGTACAATTCTATGTTTTGCTACATAAATACATTGTTAAATAATCACCACTATCATATTGTCTGACAAAATTAAAAACTCATGTTTAAAATTCTCAAAATGTAGAAGCAGAAGAAAATTACCTCAACATGATAAAGGCCATATATGAAAGACCACAGCTAACATCATATTCGATGGCGAAAACTGATAGCATTTCCTCTAAAATCACAAACAAAGCAAGGGTACCTGCTCTTGCCACTTCTATTCAACATAGTACTGGAACTCCTAGCTAGAG
>NW_016814930.1:33325-34916 GCF_001698545.2 Rhinopithecus bieti
TTGAACAGACACTTCTGGAAAGAAGACGACATACAAGCAACCAACAAACATATGAAAAAATGCTCAACATCAGTGATCATTAGAGAAATAAATCAAAACCACAATAAGACACTATTTCACACCAGTCAGAATAACTATTATTAAAAGTCAAAATATTTACAAATATTTACATGGATGCAAAGAAAAGGGAAAGCTAAATACACTGTTGGCAGTAATGTAAATTAGTTCAACCTCTATGGAAAATATTATGCAGATTTCTCAAAGAATTAAAATAGAACTACCATATGATGCAGCAATTCCACTACTGGGTATCTACTCAAAGGAAAATAAATCATTTTATCCAAAAGAACACCTGGATGCATATGTTTATCAAAGGACTATTTACAAGAGCAAAGCCATGGAATCAACCTAAGTGTCCATCAACGGTAGGTTGGATAAAGAAAATGTGGCATATATACACCATGGAATACTATGCAGACATTAAAAGAACAAAATAATATCTTTTGCAGCAACATGGGTGGAACTGGAGGCCTAAGTTCCATCCATGTTGCTGCAAAAGATATTATTTTGTCCTAAGAGAAGTAACTCAGGAACAGAAAACCGAATGCGTCAAGTACTCAACTATAAATGGGAGCTAATCAATGGGTACACATGGACATAAAGATGGAAACAATAGACACCAGGGACTCCAAAAGTGGGGAGGGTGAGAAGGAGGCAAGGGTTGAAAACTGCCTATTGGGCAACTGTGTTACTATTTGAGTGGAAGGTTCACTAGAAGCCCAAACCCCAGCATTATGCAATATACTCATGTAACAAACTTGCACATGTACCCACTGAATCCATATTTTTTAAAAGAAATAAATACAACAATAAATCCTGTATAATTTAAATTGCCTTACAATTATTTTATCAAACCTCTGATTTATTGAATGCAAATGATGTACCCAACATATAGTAGTCACTTAATAATGGTTTCTTGTTTTGTTTTGCTTTTGAGACGGAGTCTTGCTCTGTTGCCCAGGCTGGAGTACAGTGGAACAACCTTTGCTCACTGCAACCTCCGCCTCCCCAGCTCAAATGACTCTCCTGCCTCAGCCTCTGGAGTAGCTGGGATTACAGGCATACACCACCACCCCTGATACTTTTGTATTTTAGTAGAGACAGGGTTTTGCCATGTTGGCCAGGCTGGTCTCGAACTCCTGACCTCAAGTGATCCACCTGCCGTGCTGGGATTACAGGTGTGAGCCACTGTGCCAGGCCTAATGTTTTGAACTTACTAATGAATTAACTCTCTTTTGCTTATCTTGAATAATCTTCAGATTTTAATATCTACAATGCTAACAGAAATTTTAATAAACATATTTTCATGATGTTTCATTTTGAAATAAAGTTTTTTCAAAAAATAAAAAATGACAGAGTATTTATCATTTAAAATAGCTTGGGAGGCCAATATTTTCTGTATGACAAATAGTTTGTTCCTAAATAATTTTCATGAAAGACATTTTGGGAAAAAATTTTGGTCAAAATCTTCCCATTTTATATTAAAATTAAATACACAAAATTTAATTTGAAATCCCGTGTTCAAAAAAGT
>NW_016814931.1:0-2513 GCF_001698545.2 Rhinopithecus bieti
TCTTTAAGGTGCTCTCGAATATCCCATGGCAGATCCCACAAAAAAGGTGTTAGCAAACTTCTCAATGAAAAAAAGTGTGTTACTCTGAGAGACGAATTCACACATCACAAAGCTGTTTAACAGAAAGCTTCCTTTTGTTTTTTGTCAGAGGATATTTCCTCTGTCACCGCAAGCCTCAAAGGACTCCTAAATATCCTATTGCAGATTCCATGAAAACAGTGTTATCAAATTGCTCAATGAAAAGAATGGTGTAATCTGTCAGATAAACTCACACATCACAAAGCAGTTTCTCAGAAAGCTTCTTTCTAGTTTTCATCTGAGGATATTTCCTTTTTCACTGTAGCCTTCAATGTGCTCCCAAATACCCCTTTGCAAATTCCATGACAGCAGTGTTAGGAAACTCCTCCATGAAAAGGCAGGTGTAATTCTGTGAAGAGGAATTGACACTTCACAAAGAACTTACTCAGAGAGCTTATTTCTGGTTTTTACTTGAGGATGTTTCCTTTGTCGCCATATGCTTCAATGCGATCCCAAATATCCAGTACGAGATTCACTATAAATAGTACCACCAAATTGTTCCATGAAAATAAACTTGTAACTCTGTGAAGTGAATTAACACATCACATATTGGTTTCTCAGAATGCTTCTTTCTAGATTTTACATGAGGATATTTCCTCTGTCACCATAAGCTTCAATGTGGTCTGAAATATCCCATTGCAGATTCCAAGAAAACAGTGCTATCAAACTACTCAATGAAAAGAACGGCATAACTCGGTGAGGTAAAATCACATATCACAAAGCAGCTTCTCAGACGGCTTCATTCTAGTTTCTATCTGAGGATATTTTCTTTGTCACCATAGGCTACAATGCAATTTAAAATATCCCTTCTCCGACTCCCCAAAAACAGTGCTACCAAACTGATCCACGAAAAGAATAGTGTATCTCTGTAAGATGAATTCACACATCATAAAGCTGTTTCTCAGAAAGTTTCTTTCTAGTTTTTATCTGAGGATATTTACTTTTTCACCATGTTCTTCAAGGTGCTCCCAAATATCCTATGGCAGATCCAACGAAAAAAGTGTTAGCAAACTTCCCAAAGAAAAGAATGGTGTAACTCTGTGAGACAAATTCACACATCACAAGGTTGTTTAACAGAAAGCTTCCTTGTGGCTTTTGTCAGAGGATATTTTCTTTGTCATCATAGGCTTCAATGCGCTCTGAAATATCCTATTGCAGATTCCACGAAAAAAGTGTTATCAAACTTCCCAATGAAAAGAATGGTATGACTCTGTAAGATGAACTCACACATCGCAATGTAGTGTCTCAGAAAGCTTCTTTCTAGTTTTTACCTGAGGATGTTTCCTTTTTCACTATAGGCCTCAATGCGCTCCCAGATAACACTTTGCAGATTACACAAAAACGGTGTTAACAAACTGCTCCATGAAACGAAAGTTTTAAATCTGTGAGATGAATTCACACATCACAAAGTAGTTTCCAAGACAGCTTCTTTTTGGTTTTTGTTTGAGGATAATTCCTTTGTCAACATAGGCTTCAATGTGCTCCCAAATATCTTATTACAGATTCCACAAAAACTGTGTTAGCAAACTGCTCCAAGAACAGAATTGTGTAACTCTGTGATGTGAATACACACATCACAAAGCAGTTTCTCAGAAAGCTTCCTTCTAGTTTTTGTCTAAGGATAGTTTCTTTGTCATAATTTGTCTCAATGCTCTCACGAATATCCCTTTCCAGATTCCACAAAAATAGTGTTAGCAAACTGCTCCATGAAAAGGAGGTGTAAATCTGTGAGATGAATTCACACATCACAAAGAAGGTTTCTCAGAAAGATGCTTCATCTTTTTTATCTGAGGATGTTTTCTTTGTCACCACAGTTTTCAAAGTGATACAAAATATCGGTTCTCAGATTCCCCCAAATCAGGCTACCAAACTACTCCATGAAAATAATGGTGTAACTCGGTGAGATGAGTTCACACATCACAAAGCAGTTTCTCGGAAAGCTTCTTTCTAGTTTTATGTGATTATATTTCCTTTTCACCATATTCCACAATGCTCTCCTAAATATCTCATTGCAGTTTCCACGAACAAAGTGTTAGCAAACTTCTCAGTGAAAAAAACGGTGTAATTCTGTGAGATGAATTCAGGCATCCCAAAGCGTTTCACAGAAAGCTTCTTTTTGGTGTTTATCTGAGGATATTTCCTTTGTTACCATAGGCTTCAATGTGCTCCCAAATACACTATTGCAGATTCCACAAAAACAGTGTTATCAAACTGCTCAATGAACAGAATGGTGCAACTCTTGTAAGATGAATTCGCACATCACAAAGAAGTTTCTCAGATAGCTTCTTTCTAGTTTTTGTCCGAGGATATTTCCTTTATTCTCAGAGTCATCAATTCGCTCCCAAATATCCATTTGCAGTTTCCACGAAAACAGTGCTAACAAATTGCTTCATGAAAAGGATCGTGTAACTCTGTGACATTAATTCACAAATAAG
>NW_016814932.1:0-1294 GCF_001698545.2 Rhinopithecus bieti
TGTTTTGTCATTTTAAAATATTTTAAACAACCAACTTTTTGTTTTATTGATTGTTATGATTTCTCTGTTGATATTCTCATTTTATGTATACATTATTTTCATGATATTCTTTTGTTCTTTTCTATGGTTTCCTTTAGTTCTATGAACATATTTAAGACAGTGGCTTTAAAGTCTTTTTCTAATAAGTCCTATGGCTGGACTTTCTTCATAATCTTTGTTTTGTTTTGCTTTTGGTTATTGAAAACTGGACATTTGAATATTATAATATGGTAACTCTGTATATCAGATTATCCTCCTTTCCCTGGGTTTACTCTTCTTGCTTATTGAAGGCTGTAGTCATCCATTTGTTTATTGACTTTTCAAAACTATTATTGCAAAGAATACATTCTTTGCTATGCATGGTCACTGAAGTGTCTGTTCCTTTAGCTGGTGTTGAGTAGTGTTTTGAGATATATTTCCTTGAATGCCTAGAACTAAAATAATCAGACACATAAACAAAAACAGCTATCATAGTCTTTTTGGATAGAGTGTCCTGAGGCACTTCTTTAGCAGTTAGTGAGGTTGTTTACAACAATTTCTTAGTTTTTATTTACCACTTGAACTTAACCTAGAGTCAGACAAAGATGAAAGTTTAGCAACTTCTCAGGTATTTTCTGAGCACATGTCCTACTCTGAGTATCCTTGATGCTTTCTAAATTCTGCAGGGCAGTTTTAAATGCCTTAATTTCTCTAAAAGCTCCCCTAGTTTTATTTCCAGCCTTTAGGTAGTGTTTGCATGTCTCAACCATAATATTCTGTCAGGTGGCTTTGGGTTTTTTGTTTATCTTACAATATTTTTCAGCAATTTCACTGCTTTTCTGCCTTGAGTGAGTTCAAAGATAGGCAAAACATGGCAAGCACCTTGCATCAGTCCTTCATGTACCCCCAAGAAGGTTAGAAGAGATAAACACAGTAATTTCTGAATGAAGTCTGTTCTGTTTCATCAAAAACCAGGTACCTTTGTTTAAGTTCCTTCCAGATTGTGGGTGTTAGACGTTTGTCAGATGGGAAGATTGCAAAAATTTTCTCTCATATTGTAGGTTGCCTGTTCACTGTGATGCTAGTTTCTTTTGCTGTGCAGAAGCTCTCTAATTTATTTAGATCCCATTTGTCAATTTTGGCTTTTGTTACAATTGCTTTTGGTGTTTTAGTCATGAAGTCTTTGCCCATGCCTATGTCCCGAATGGTATTGCCTAGGTTTTCATCTAAGATTTTTATGGTTTGGGGTTTTACATTTAAGTCTTTAATCCATCAA
>NW_016814933.1:0-1390 GCF_001698545.2 Rhinopithecus bieti
AATTAGCTGGGCGCGGTGGCTCATGCCTGTAATCCCAGCTACTTGGGAAGCTGAGGCAGGAGAATCACTTGAACCCAGAAGGCGGAGGTTGCAGTGAGGCAAGATCACACCACTGCATTCCAGCCTGGGTGACAGAGTGAGTCTCTGTCTCAAAAAAAAAAAAAGTCTCCAATTCCATCCAGGTTGCTATGAATGCCATTATCATTCCTTTTTCATTATTTCATTCCTTTTTATGACTCAGTAGTATTCCATGGTGTGTGTGTGTGTGTTTTCTTCATCCGCTCATTGACTGATGGGCATTTGAGCTGGTAACATATTTTTGCAATTGCAAATTGTGGTATGCACCTATCATTTCTTTTTAGCACTTCTTTATTCTGAGGCATAACAAAATGTTTTGGTCTTTATCTTGTACATTCCTGCCCCAGGCTTGAAATCAGTCATTTTTCTAAGGAGTCCTGGTTCCTTTAAGTGGAGAATGGTATTAGAGTCCAAGACTTGGGCCCTAGTGCCATTGCTACTGGAGTGTCCTTGCTTATAAGCCTTTTCAGCAGTCATATCTAGGAAATATACACACATACATGCATATATATACACATTTTAGAAATGATGAGGTCACACTGGCACCTACCATCCATCTCCATAGGATTCTTCCTTGCCTATTCCTATTTGATATTTGTATGTCCCTTCCTCCACAGTGAGAACCCTGGCTCCCAACATCAAACGATTTAATAATTTGCTCAATCCCGTAATATATCTAAAGTAGTTTCAGAATTGCTTCACTTATACCACAGCAGGAAACAAACCTACTAAAAATAGTTCAGGATTTGTTTGCGGTTCTTCAAGTGCCGTGCCCCAAAGACAGAAGGTATATGGACAAATACTGTGTATATAAATGACTTGCATTAGTCTCCTCCGCTTCTACCCCTGTGATATGGTCATGTTCTTCATTAGAAATACAGTTTTTATTTTTCAACTTGTTTTCAGGGTTAGCTCTCCCCGCCGTCCATGTTTATTTGATTTGATTTTTCTTTTCAATATGTAGAACATTAACATATGTCCACAAATCAAACTATACCAAAAGGTGTCCTCAGGGAAGTGTCCCTTCCTTCTGTATTCCTGCAGTACTATTCCCTCCCACTCCTTGTAGGTGACCAACTTCGGGTTTCTCATTCCTGTGTATTTTTTGGTATAGACAAGCAAATATATGTATGTTTTCTTTTCTTTTCTTTTTTTTTTTTTGAGACAGTTTCGCTCTGTCACCCAGGCTGGAGTGCAGTGGCGCGATCTCAGCTCACTGCAAACTCCGCCTCCCGGGTTCCCCGCCATTCTGCTGTCTCAGCCTCCCGAGTAGCTGGGACTACAGGCACCTGCCACCAAGCCCGACTAATTA
>NW_016814934.1:0-1711 GCF_001698545.2 Rhinopithecus bieti
TTTTTATTTTTTTTTTTTTAGAGGAATGCAGTGCTGCCCAGGCTGGAGTGCAGTGGCCCAGTCACGAGCCCCTAACTCCTGGCCTCAAGCAATCCTCCTGGCTCAGCTTCCTGGGTAGCTGGGACTATAGGTGTGCACCACCACACCTGGCTTAAAACATTCTGAATCATGGTAAAATGCACATAAAACATGACATCTTAGCTATCTTTTTTTTTTTTTTTTTTGAGACAGAGTCTTGCACTGTTGCCCAGGCTGAGACACAGTAGCCCTCTCTCAGCTCCCTGCAAACTCTGCCTCCTAGGTTCAAGGGATTCTCATGCCTCAGCCTCCTGAGTAGCTGGGATACAGGTGTGCACCACTGCGCCTGGATAATTGTTGTATGTTTAGTAGAGACGGGGTTTTGTCATGTTGGCCAGGCTGGTCTTGAACTCCTGGCCTCATGGGATCCACACACCTCAGTCTCCCAAAGTGCTGGGAGATTTCAGGCATGAGCCACCACACTTGGCCTCTTAACCATCTTAAAGTGTACAGTTCAGTGGTGTGAAGCACATTCACACCATTGTGCCACCCATCCCCAGAGCTCTCTTCGTATTGCTGTTGTAGTTTCACAATGACTCCTCCAGACTTCTTCCACCCCCAACCCCTTGCCATCAATCACTGCAACTGAGGGACTGCAGCCCAGGAGTTCCTGAGCAAAGTACCCTGTTACCATCTGGGGTGGCGGCTCCACCTGGACTCAGCTGTGGGGCTGGCCCACGTTTCCGGTGGCCCGTAATCCCAGCACTTAGGGAGGTCGAGGCAGATAATCTCACACCTGTAATCCCAGTGGCGCATGAGTGGGTCAGTTGGACTGCCTGCACTTCCGGGGCGTGAGTCCTCACGGGCTCCTGAAGGTCTGAGCTCTGCCCTGGAGCAGGCACCTGAGCAAATCATGGCAGCTCTCAACTTCCACCCCAACCTCCTGCCTGGGGCTGCCCCAGTCACCCCTGGGGGTGGGGGGACCCATGGCAGAGGAAGGAGGAGGAGTGAACGAAGGCTCCTCCCCAGCTCGGCTGACTCAGGTCCAGGAGTCCACTTTGACCCCAGGTGCAAGAGTGGGGAGGGCTAGGGAGGCTGGGTGAGTGTACAGCCCCACTGGCTCCACCCCACAGCCACAATGCTCCTGTGTGACACAGCTTTAGAACAATCTTGGGCTGGATGTGGCGACTCACAGCTGTAATCCCAGCACTTTTGAAAGCTGAGGCAAGAGGATTGCTTGAGCCCAAGAGTTTGAGACCAGTTTGGGCAACATAGACATTGCCTCTATTTTACAAAAAAAAAATTTTTTTTTTTAAGATGGTGTTTTGCTCTTGTCACCTAGGCTGGAGTGCAATGGTGTGATCTTGGCTCACTGCAACCTCTACCTCCCAGGCTCAAGTCATTCTCCTGCCTCAGCCTCCTGAGTAGCTGGGATTATAGGCATGCGCCACCACACCTGGTTAATTTTGTATTTTTAGTAGAGATGGGGTTTCGCCATGTTGGCCAGGCTGGTCTCGAACCCCTGACCTCAAGTGATTTACCTGCCTCAACCTCCCAAAGTGCTGGGATTATAGGCATGATCCACCACACCCAGCCTAAAAAGCAATTTTAAAAATAAATTTAAAATTTAGAAGACCAGTCTTGGCCAGGCACGGTGGCTCAAGCCTGTAATCCCAGCACTTTGGGAGGCCGA
>NW_016814935.1:0-1703 GCF_001698545.2 Rhinopithecus bieti
CTGTAATTCCAGCACTTTGGTAGGCCGAGGTGGGTGGATTACTTGAGGCCAGGAGTTCAAAACCAGCCTGGCCAACATAGTGAAAACCCATCTCTATTAAAAATATAAAAACTAGGCCAGGCGCGGTGGCTCAAGCCTGTAATCCCAGCACTTTGGAAGGCCAAGACGGGCAGATCACAAGGTCAGGAGATCGAGACCATCCTGGCTAACATGGTGAAACCCCATCTCTAATAAAAATACAAAAAACTAGCCGGGCGAGGTGGCAGGTGCCTGTAGTCCCAGCTACTCCGGAGGCTGAGGCAGGAGAATGGCGTAAACCCGGGAGGCGGAGCTTGCAGTGAGCTGAGATCCAGCCACTGCACTCCAGCCCGGGCGACAGAGCAAGACTCCATCTCAAAAAAATAAATAAATAAAAATAAAAATAAAAAAAAATATAAAAACTAGTTGGGCATGGTAGTGTGACCCTGTAATTTCAGCTACTCGGGAGGCTGAGGCAGGAGAATTGCTTGAACTGGGGAGGTGGAGGTTGCAGTAAGCCAAGATGATGCCATCACACTCCAACCTGGGCAACAAGAGTGAAACTCCATCTCAAGAAAAAAAAAAAAATTAGCAAGGCATAGGTGACGCACATCTGCAGTCCCAGCTACTCGGAAGGCTGAGGCAGGAGGATCAGTTGAGCCCAGGAGTTGGAGGCTACAGTGAGTCATGATCACACTAATGCACTCCAGCCTGAGTGACCCTACCTCAAAAAAAGAAAAGAAAAACACTAAAACTAAAACCCAGTGCAGTGACTGGGGGTCAGATTGCCTATATGTTAATTTTTTTTGTTTTGTTTTGTTTCTTGAGGCGGAGTTTCGCTCTTGTTGCCTAAGCTGGAGTTCAATGGCATGATCTCGGCTCACTGCAACCTCCGCCTCCTGGGTTCAAGCCATTCTGCTGCCTCAGCCTCCCGAGTAGCTGGGATTATAGGCAAGCGCCACCACGCCCTGTTAAGTTTTTGTATTTTTAGTAGAAATAGGGTTTCACCATGTTAGCCAGGCTGGTCTCGAACTCCTGACCTTAGGTGATCCACCCCCTCGGCCTCCTAAAGTGCTGAGATTACAGGCATGAGCCACTGCACCTGGCCTGTTAAATTTTTTTAACAGGCAAAAGTATATACAGTCATGTGCTGCATATTGACATTTTGTCAATGTCAGACTGTATATACAATGATGGCCCATAAGAGTATAATGCCATATTTTTACTGTACCTTTTCTGTGATTAGATATATTTAGATACACAAATACTTACCATTGTGTTATAAGTGCCTACAGTATTCAGTATGGTAACAGATAACATGCTGTGTGCAGGTTTGTAGCTTAGGAGCAATAGGCTCTTCCACGTAGCCTAGGTGTGTAGTAGACTATACCATCTAGGTTTGTGTAAATTCACTCTATGATGTTCAGACGATGACAGTGTCACCTAGGGATGCATGTCACAAAACTGTACAGGACAAGCTCAGCCAGGTTAGGAAGAAAGTACACAGAATAGAAGAGGCATCCAACAAAGTGGCCTCTGGGTGGTGTATCAAATAAATAAATAAATAAATAAATAAATAAATAAATAAATAAATAATGTTTTTGTGTCTTTTCTACTAGAGGCCAAGGCAGCGGGGTGAGGAGTTCAAGACCAGCCTGGGTAACATAGCAAGATTCCAACTCTAC
>NW_016814936.1:0-2787 GCF_001698545.2 Rhinopithecus bieti
CTAGAACTTAAAGTATAATAAAAAATAAAAAAATAAAAAATAAAAAGAACAAAACAAAACAAAACAAACAAACAAACAAACAAACAAAAAAAGCATATATTGGATCATCATGAAAGTTAGATGAAATAAATTCTTAACGAAAGACAGTTCATTCAGTGTTTACACTTTTAAGCAGTATTAAAGTTAACTCTGAAATGAAAATGTGCTAAAGTTATATGTCATAATACTAGTAGTACAAAGAAGATATGTAGTTTTGGAATTTGAAAACCTTGAGTCTCACCCATTCACTAACTGTATAACATTAGATATTGAAATTAGTGTGGTGTCAGATTTCTCAACTATTAAAATGGGTAATTATAAGAATACCCTTGTCAAATTATCATATGAATCTTGCGAAAATTAGATTAAATTATGTACTTAAAGTACTTACTTAGTGGCTACACAATTGTGAACAGACACTGAATATAAACTACTTTTATTGAGTAGACAGAGCATTCCCCTTTACATTCCACGTCCTATGGTGTGACTGATGTAAACTTTATTCACAGTAGAAATGGCAAATGCAAGCAGCAAGAGGGTGAGCTTACAAAATGAAACTGAATATGCAATTACTGAACAATGCAGTTGCCTCATGGTCCAATTACTTTATATCACTATTCACATTTGAAATTATTTGAAACTAATTATAGATCTTGGTGTGACTCACCTTTCACTAACACTCTATTATGTGATATGGCTAAATAAACTGCTCTCCTCTCCTCTTGAACAAGAGAAAATGTGATTACTAGTAGTCATTAATGACTTCGGATGTGTATATAATAAAATGATTATGTAAACTGTATAACCCCTAAATGTAGTTACTGGTTTTTAGTACAAATTCTGTATTTGTAAGTGAAGAGCCTTCTGGGGGAAAAAAGAAGTGGATAGGTTCTGTTTAGAGTTAATGATTTTGTTCTTATTTTATTTATTTTGTTATGTTTTATATTTATATCCACGGATGAAAACATGTTTCTCATTTTGACATTATTTCAAGCTAATTTAGAGGCTGATTGCTACCAAATATTTTTCCAAATAATCATATCAAAAATATTTAAATTTTCAAAGAATATAGTTTTTTTCTTTGAAATAAGTTATGCTTTGTTGTGAATATTTAAATATCTTTGCCTTTAATTAATGGCTCATAAAATTAAACATTTTATAAAATTTCTAATCTGTCTTAATTACTTTTTAGAAATACATCTTAAGTATATTGCAAAATAAGATGCTTCACAATAAATTCCATATGCATGATATATTTGTCAGTTTATTCTGTTTTATGTGATAGCATTTCTGATTTATATAATCACATCTTATTATCTTCATTTTACAAACACCAAAAACAAGCAGAAGAATTAAGCAATTTTCCAAAGGCAAAAAAGGGGGTCAATGTCAGCAATCGGATTAGAGCTAAGGATGCTTTGATTCCCAAGACTGGCTTAAGATGATTAAAATGCCTCTTTCAGTCTGACTTCAGTAATTAGTTAGAAGTTGGATCTTTCTATTGAAATCTTAAAACCTCGTGTTTTTGTTATTTTAAGAAGCACTAATAATAAGCTAAATATTCAGTAAACCAGATGGGAATTTTGAAACATAAGCTAATGGCGTGATCAGTCTAGATATTCTGTGTCTGCATTCTGCTTCTCTTTTATTTTTACTTATTTACTATATTAACAAATAATATGTATCACCAAGATATAGTCTGAGTGATATCACTTCACTACTCTTCATGTTACCATTTTTTAGTCAATCCACATTCATCATTCACATGTCAATTTACCACCAGTGTTGTACTCATTTAACACCCAGAATGGACTTTTAAAATATCATAAAAATTTCTAGCATTTTTGATCTTGTATTACTCCACTATTTCCCATTACAGTTGGAATGCTTTCACTTCAGGACATTTGCACTCTAAATTAAAGCCTCATTTAATCGGGCTTCTTCAGACTTAGCTAATGGTTCTACATTGATCCTGTGCTGCTCTGAAATGCCTCTATTTAGAGACCTTCCAGAATAGTTCAATATCATTAACATGTCCATTTACTTTCATCACATGTTCCTGCTTTATTTTACTCGTAATATTTATCACTATTAAAAACAACTCATGTATATGTTTGCTTGCTAATTGCTCCTTCCACTAATACAGCAAAGCCAGAAATCAGGAATCACATCGATCTTTTCCACCCCATCTCCATTGACTAGAAGAGTATCTGAGAGGCAGGAGATATCCAAAGAAGTATTTTTCACCAAAGTAATAGATATGAGAAATATTAGGGTGACAAGTATGCTTTTCATACAGGCCTGTCTCCTATTGTGAGTACTGATCTCATTTGTATTTATAGTATACCACCTTTGATGTTGTTTGTCTTTAAAAAAATGTAAGTGTTCCACTGGAGAAACTAAGGAGAAAAAACAAACATCAGTAGAAAAAATAAATTGTCATATATACCCAAACTTATTGTTGAAATGAAATATCAGATTTGATAACCAGCTTCATTTAAAGAGAAAAATAATTTATCTTCTACAACTCTGCTGGGATGAACACATTTATACTCTCAACTACTTTTAACATGACATATAAAAAAGAAAGTTTTTTTTAAGTGTAACAAAAGCTAGCTTTTATATATATGAGAAAGGACTGAATGATATAACTCCACCATTTCTTGTTAAGGAAATGGTCACAAAAGAATGGATTCACTCACACTATAGGAAGCCCTTCTCTGTCTTTTGATGATTATTTGTGTAACA
>NW_016814936.1:6213-7451 GCF_001698545.2 Rhinopithecus bieti
ACCTCGTGATCCGCCCGTCTCGGCCTCCCAAAGTGCTGGGATTACAGGCTTGAGCCACCGCGCCCGGCCAACTTCTTCATTTTTTAAAAAAATTCAGTTAACTTAAAATTTTAAAATTACTCTTTTTGTCATGAATTATAACACATATGGGTGCATTTTATGAATCATAAAGATGTAGCTCAATAAATTATCAGTCCCATGTAACTACTTCCCTCGTCAACAGTTAGAATAATACTGACATTCACCATTTCAATACTGAAATTCACCATTAATCCTCTTCAATTCTCAAAGTTAACCATAATCCATTTGAAAGCTAAAACCTAGTTTTGTTCTTTTTTAACATTTTCTATCAATAACAGCCCGATATATAGCATGTTACAACTGGCTTCTTTTCTCAATATTGTGTCTGTGAAATGCATCTTTGTTGCTGAGGGCAGTTCAAGATGGTTTATTTTCATTTCTATAGTATTCCATTGCATGAAGATATTACATGTTTCTAAAAATATTGATGTACGTATAAATTGTTTCAATATTTGAGCTATTGTGGATAACACTGACATACACATACAGGTTAAGCATCCCTAATCTGAAAATCTACAATCTGAGGTGCTATAACATCCAAAACTTTTTGAGCACTGATGTGACACCCCAAGTAGAAAATTTCACACCTGACCTTATGTGGCAGGTCTCAGTAGAAACTTCAGCACACAGTGTAAAAGTGTTCCTATTTCTCCACATCCTCTCCAGCACTTGTTGTTTCCTGACTTTTTAATGATCGCCATTCTAACTGGTATGAGACGGTATCTCATTGTGGCTTTGATTTGCATTTCTCTGATGGCTAGTGATGATGAGCATTTTTTCATGTGCCTGTTGGCTGCATACATGACTTGAGAAGTATCTGTTCATATCCTTTGCCCACTTTTTGATGGGATTGTTTGTTTTTTTCTTGTAAATTTGTTTGAGTTCTTTGTAGGTTCTAGATATTAGCCCTTTGTCAGATGAGTAGATTGCAAAATTTTCTCCCATTCTGTAGTTTGCCTGTTCACTCTGATGGTAGTTTCTTTTGCTGTGCAGAAGCTCTTTAGTTTAATTAGATCCCATTTGTCAATGGGACTGTAAACTAGTTCAACCATTGTGAAAGACAGTGTAGTGATTCCTCAAGGATCTAGAACTAGAAATACCATTTGATCCATCCCATTACTGGGTATATACCCAAAGGATTATAAATCATGCTGCTA
>NW_016814937.1:0-848 GCF_001698545.2 Rhinopithecus bieti
GTTATTGAAGTTATCTTTTATTTATGTTTGAAAGAATACTTCTACCATTCAGAGAGATTTTCAAGTACTTAAATACAAGACATCCCAAATACTAATAAAATACAATTTAAAACATTATGAATATTTAAAATATTAGTCTTCATGTTGCTAATTGCTGAAGTGCACACTCATTTCTTTTACAGTTCAGATTTCATAATTACCTACCTCTTTACCTGTGTATTGGCTGTTTCTCCCCATAAGCTTATGTTTGCCTACCAGTGCCTAGTCTAAGGCTTGGCATAGAGGAAGTATTCAAGAAACATTTTGAATAAATTAAGGGGAAATATCTATGTGAGGGAATGGGGAATGGCTTCGTAAGATGAACCAGATCTTGGAGGAAAGGAATAACATTTGTTGAGTGCTTACTATGGGACAGGCACTGTTCTAAGTGCTTTACATGTATCTGTATTATATAATATGACATAGTATAGCTTGTTTATTGTCTCAGTAGGATGTAATTTCTAGATGACAGAGAATTTGTATTATTCACTATAAATCTTCCAGGGCCTATATCGGGGCTGACACATAGTAGGTTGCTCAGTAAGTATTTATTGAATAAATATGCAAACTCACCTCATTTAATCCCCATAACAACTTTAAAAGGCAGGTACTTTTAATATCCTCATTTTTCTGATGAGGAAGCTGACGCCCAGAGGGAATAAGATTTTCAAAGACACAGGGCAAGAAAGATTCAAACCCGGTCAGTCTGATTCTAGATTTCATCCTTGTTATGGATTGAACTGTGTCCCCCGAAAAGATATTTTGAAGTTCTAATCCCTGGTACCTGTGGATGTAAAACTAATATAATC
>NW_016814938.1:0-1391 GCF_001698545.2 Rhinopithecus bieti
ACTCTTTTCATGGAATATGCAAAGTGATATTTGGGAGCCCATTGGGGCGCATGGTGAAAAAGGAAATATCCTCAGATAATAACTAGAGAGAACCTTTGTGAGAGATTACTTTCTGATATGTGTCTTCATCACACAAAGTTCCACCCTTCCCTTCTTGGAACAGTATGCTAACACTCTTGCCATGGATTCTACAAAGTGATATTTGGGAGCTCATTGAGCGCTATGGTAAAAAAGGGAATATCCTCAGTTAAAAAATGGAAAGAAGCCTTCTGAGAAACTGCATTGTGATGTGTGAATGGAACTCACGGACTTACATGTTTCTCTTCAGTGGTCAGTTTGGTAACACAGTTTTTTTGAAATCTGAAATAGGTTACTTGTTAGCGCCATGAAGTGCACGGTGACAACGGTAATATCCTCAGATGAAAACTGAAAAGAACCTTTCTTAGAAACTTCTTGGTGACGTGTGAATTCGTCTCTCCGAGTTAGACTTTTGTTTCTTGGAGCTGTCCATTAACACTGTCTTTGAGTACCCTGAGAAGGGCTACTTTGGATCGCATTGAGGCCTGCGCTGATAAAGGAAATATCCTCAGTTCAAAACGTGAAAGAAGCTTTCTGAGAAACTTCTTTGTGATCTGTGAATTCTTCTCACAGATTTATAACTTAGTCCTCAGGAAGTAGTGTGCTCACACTCTTTTCGTGGAATCTGCAAAGTGATATTTGGGAGGACATTGGGGCCCAAGGTGAAAAAGGAAATATCTTCAGATAATCACTACAGAGAAGTTGTCTGAGAGATTGCTTTCTGATGTGTGATTTCATCACATAGAGTTAAACCCTTAGCTTCTTGGTACAGTTTCCTAACAGTGTGGTCGTGGATTCTACAAAGTTATATTTGGGAGCTCATTGAGGGCTATCGTGAAAAAGGAAATATCCACAGATAAAAACTGGAAGGAAGCCTTCTGAGAAACTGCATTTCGATGTGTGAATGCAACACACCGAGTTACACGTTTCTCTTCAGTGATCAGTTTACTAACACAGGTTTTTTGAAATCTGCAATGTGATACTTCTTAGCGCAATGAAGCGAAACGTGGCAAAGGAAATATCCTAGGATGAAAACTAGAAAGAAGCTTTCGTAGAAACTTCTTTGTGATTTGTGAATTCATCTCACAGAGTTAGATTTATGTTTCATGGAGCAGTCCATTAACACTGTGTCTGAAAAACCTGAGAAAGGTACTTTGGATCGCATTGAGGCCTATGCTGATAAAGGAAATATCATCAGTTCAAAACGTGAAAGAATCTTTCTGAGAAACTTCTTTGTGATCTGTGAATTCATCTCACGGAGCTACAACTTACTCCTCAGGAAGCAGTTTGCTCACACTCTTGTCGTGGAATCT
>NW_016814939.1:0-2706 GCF_001698545.2 Rhinopithecus bieti
GACCATCCTGGCTAACAAGGTGAAACCCCGTATCTACTAAAATACGAAAATTAGCTGGGTGTGGCGGTGTGCGCCTGTAGTCCCAGTTGCTGGCGAGGCTGAGGCAGGAGAATGGTGTGAACCCAGAGGCAGAGCTTGCAGTGAGCCGAGATCGCACCATTGCACCGCACTGCACTCCAGCCTGGCGACAGAGTGAGATTCCATCTCAAAAAAAAAAAAAAAAAAAAATTAGCCGGGCGTGGTGGCAGGTGCCTGTAGTCCCAGCTACTCGAGAGGCTGAGGCAGGAAAATGGCATGAACCCAGGAGGCGGAGCTTGCAGTGAACCGAGATCATGCCACTGCATTCCAGCCTGGGCAACAGAGTGTGACTCTGTCTCAAAAAAAAAAATAATAATTAACAATAATAATAATAATAATTCTTATGGCTGCAGTAATAGCCCTCTAACAGTTTATTTCCGTATCTTCAGCAAGTAGCAGTCTTACTGATTAAGTTTGTTCATGCCACAACTAAAGGCTATGGTTTCCAGTTTAGTAAGATAACTGACGAGGCCGAGTAAGGTGGGTGGATCACCTGAGGTTAGGAGTTTGAGAACAGCCTGACCTACGTGGTAAAACCCCATCTCTATTAAAAGTACAAAAATTAGCCAGGCGTGGTGGCGCACACCTGTAATCCCAGCTACTCAGGAGGCTGAGGCAGGAGAACTGCTTGAATCCAGGAGCTGAAGGTTGGAGTGAGCCGAGATCATGCCACTGTACTCCAGCCTGGGCAACAGAGCAAGATTCCGTCTTTAAAAAACTGGCAGGAGGAGCTTTTATTGGGCTTTGAAAATCCTAGAAGCAGAGCAACGAAACAGTTTTTTTAGTCAAATAATGGAATACTTTGTCAGATGGCATCTTTTCACCCTAAATTACAAAATGAACTGTCAAGTTTCGAGCAAAGGTAGAGTGGAACCTATGTCTATAGAAAAAAAAAAAAAGCAAATCCCAGGCCAGGCATAATGAATGGCTCACACCTGTAATCCCAGCACTTTGGGAGGCCAAGGTGGGCAGATCACCAGGTCAAGAAATTGAGACCATCCTGGCCAACATAGTGAAACCCTGTCTCTACTAAAAATACAAAAATTAGCTGGGCATGGTGGTGCGAGCCTGTAGCCCTAGCTACTCATACTCAGGAGGCTGAGGCAGGAGAATGATTTGAACCCAGGAGGCAGAGTTGCAGTGAGCCAAGATCGTGCCACTACATTCCAGCCTGGCGACAGAGTGAGACTCTGTCTCAAAGAAAGAAAAAAAGAAAATCCCAAGTGAAATAAACAGCTAAATTTGAACTAAGTGTTTCCAAATAGGCCGGGCAAGGTGGCTCACACCTGTAATCCCAGCACTTTGGGAAGCCAAGGCGGGTGGATCACAAGGTCAAGGGTTCGAGACCAGCCTGACCAACATGGTGAAACCCTGTCTCTACTAAAAAAATACAAAAATTAGCCAGGTATAGTGGTGCACGCCTGTTATCCCAGCTACTGAGGAGGCTGAGGCAGAAGAATTGCTTGAACCCAGGAAGCGGAGGTTTCAGTGAGCCGAGATCGCACCACTGCACTCCAGCCTGGGTGACAGAGCAAGACTCAGTCCCGAAAAAAAAAAAAAGTTTCCAAATAATATGGCCAGGTGTGATGGCTCACACCAGCAATCCCAGCACTTTGGGAGGCCACGGTAGAGGACTGCTCAAGCCTAGGAGTTCGAAGCCAGTTGGGGCACCGTGGCACATGCCTGTAATCCCAGCACTTTGGGAGGCTGAGCCAGGTGGATCACGAGGTTAGGAGTTCAAGACCACCCTGGCCAACGTGGTGAAAAAACCCGGTCTCTACTAAAGATACAAAAACTAGCTGGGCATGGTGGCACACGCCTGTAATCCTAGCTTCTCAGGAGGCTGAGGCAGGAGAACTGGTTGAACCTGGGAGACGGAGGTTGCGGTGGGCCATCATCGCGCCACTGCACTCCAGCCTGGGAGCAAGACTTCGTCTCAAGGAAGAAGAAGAAAAAAAAAGGCCAGGCACGGTGGCTCACGTCTGCAGTCCGAGCACTTTGGGAAGTTGAGGTGGGTGGATAACCTGAGGTCAGGAGTTCCAGACCAGCCTGGCCAACATGGTGAAATCCTGTCTCTACTAAAAATACAAAAATTAGCTGGACACGGTGGCAGGCACCTGTAATCCCACCTACTTGCGAGGCTGAAGCAGGAGAATCACTTGAACCTGGGAGGCCGAGTTTGCACTGAGCCCAGAACATGCCACTGCACTCCAGCCTGTGCGACCGAGCAAACTCCATCTTAAAAAATATATACGTATATATACATCCATACATATATATGTATGTGTGTGTATATATATATATATATAAGCCAGGCATGGTGTTGTGTGCCTGTGGTCCCCGCTACTTGGAAGGCTGAGGTCGGAGGATCACTTGGGGGAGGTGGGGGACAAGGCTGCAGTGAGCCATGATCACACCACTGCACTGCAGTGTGGGCAACAGGGTGACAACCTGTCTCAAAAAAAAAAAAAAAAAAAAAAGCCCAGTATGGTGTCTCACAGCTGTAATGTCAACACTTTGGGAAGCTGAGGTGGGAGACTTGCTTGAGCCCAGGAGTTCAAGACCAGCCTGAGCAACATAGTAGGATCCTGTCTCTACAAAAAAATTTTAAAAAATCAGCTGGGCTGG
>NW_016814940.1:0-9563 GCF_001698545.2 Rhinopithecus bieti
TGCGAAAAATGCAGCCAGCACCCAGGAGGGTGCAGACCAACCGGGCATGCGCCAGGTGACCTCAATTCGAAGAGACCAAGATTTACCTGGTCGCACCTGCGGAACGCGCCCTGACACGCCCGTGCCCCGCCTATTGCCCTCCCACTCCTAGAAAAGCCGCTCCGGAGGGACGCCACGCGCAGCCTTCCTCAGTCCTCCACTCCTGTCGGGATGTCGGGACTGCAGGAACTCCGTCCGAGAGCCCCACCGGGGACTCTGTCGGCCTTCTTTGCCAGAGGCCGACAGACCTCTTCCCCACACCTTAGGTGACCAAAATAAAGTTGCAGTTTTGCTCCTACACTTGCCTACTCGCTGGTTCTTTTGTGCCCACTCTGGTGGTCTTAGAAAAACAAATCAGTCTTGTTTTGATCCTCCTTAGAAGGTGGTTTTATAATCAGCTATAAGGCTCTAACAGGTGCTCTTCAATGCAGGTTTCTGATAACTTTGGAGATTGTGACATGAGAATAGAGGAAAAATGTTCAGGACTCTTGAATAGCTAAAATGTTCATTAATGTCAAGCAGGACAGGAATTAACTGCATGAACGGAACTAACAGGCAACTGGAGTGATCTTTCTGATGTTTTGCTTAAAATATTGCTAATCCTTTATTTTGCTTTTCAAAGTCAAAGTAACTTTTCTTTTGAGCTATTGACAGCTTTTAGCAATATAGTATACTCCCATGAACAAAATTTGAAGCATACTTTTTTCTCTCTACCTGATTTTCTTTAGAATTTGGAAACTATCTCTGAATATTCTTAAGTTATGGCAATATAGTTATTTGCATAAGTGCAATAAGAATTTGTTTTCTTTTGTAACAGGACACAGTTGGAAAAAGTTGTTATTTTACCAAGCCTTTGACTGGAATGGTGTGCTTTCCTTTAAGGAATCAAACTTGACTTATGAAGCCAATAAAGCCCTTAGAAAACTGGCCTCATATACTGTGTACACAGTTCCTATACAGGGTTTCTGATCTGTGGTAAGTAAAGAAGGTCACTTTCTGACAGGCCAGGAACCCCAAGTTATCCTGGAACCTCAAGAGGAGAAACATCACCCAACTCATAGGTATCTGATGGTAAAAATCCATGACTGGGCTTGGCTTTAAAAAGGTCTTATCTCAGATTCCTTCTACGGAACAAAGTTTCATCAAAGCCAATTTAAAAGTCCTATTTAACAAAAAATTCTTACTGTGCTGTATGCAAATAATTAAACCAAGTATAATGCAGCAAATCAGTCCTACCATGATGTGTCTTTTTTTTTTTTTTTTTTGAAATGGAGTTTCACATTGTTGCTCAGGCTGGAGTGCAGTGGCGCGATCTTGGCTCACTGCAACCTCCGCCTCCTGGGTTCAAGTGATTCTTCTGCCTTAGCCTCCCAAGTAGCTGGGACTACAGGCACGTGCTATCACATCCAGCTATTTTTTTGTATTTTTAGTAGAGACGAGGTTTCACTGTGTTGGCCAGGATGGTCTCAAACTCTTGACCTCATGATCCACCCGCCTCAGTCTCCTAAAGTGCTGGGATTACAGGTGTGAGCCACCACACCCGGCGATTTGTCTTTTACTAACGGTTACTTACAGAAAATTACACATGGACCTTTCCAAACAAGCGCCTCTGTCTCTCATTGGGTGAGGAATGTTGTTTCTATCTCAATCAATTGGGCCTAGTAAGAGACAAACTGCTGAAAAACTTAAAGAAAGGGCTAAAAAGCTAAGGGAATACCAAAATAACCGAACGGATTCTTGGTTTGGAAACAAAATCATAGCATGGGTGATCCCCATTCCTGGGCCCTCTCCTAATAATATGCCTAGGACTAATGCTCTTATCTTGCCTAATTAACCTTTTTCAAAAAGTTTTAAATGACAGGATTATGGCTATTTCACAGATAACTACCCAAAAACATCCACAGATGGCATTACTCCTACAGTCAATTCAAGACCAGAAAACTCTCCGTCCCCTCATCAGCAGGAAGTAGCCAGAAAGAACACGCCACCCCTTGTCCTTTTCATAACTACAGGGTCTGGACTGACAGCAGGAGCATCGCCATCTTGGACAAGCACTGCCATTCTAAAGATCCCCTTGATCAAAAACCACCTAAATACAAAGGGCATCAGCCTAATAGTTAAGGTCAGCAAGACCACAAACCACAGATGACATCTCCAACTAGAAACATTCCAACCCTAAGATAAACCCCTCCCCGATCAGAGACATGCCCGCCCCGAGATAACCTTCCCTCAGGCCAGAGAGATGTCAGCCCCAAGATAACCTCCCCTCTGGCCAGAGGCATTCCAACCCTGCAATAAACTTCTCCTCTACACAGAAACATTCCAAGCCTGTCATAAGCTCTCTTACCCTAAAACCCTTAAATACTCTTAGTCTGTAAGAGGGAATGCTCCTGACCAAAAAAATCTGCCAGAAGCCTCTCTCAGGTTTATTCTCCAAAAGAAGTCAGTCTTTGACTGTTGAGCTGCTTTTTGTGTTTCTTTCCTCTTTATTTAACTCTTACATTAGCAAGTTTTCTTTTGGAGCATTTTAATTTCTTCTGACTTCTTTAAACTCCAAAATATTTCCTTTAACCCCTCCTGCATTCCCTACCTCTCCTCATTTTTTCCCCATCCCTTCTCTCTTCTAGGGCTACAGTTCTACTGGTTTTCTTAACTGGTCTAACCCATAATGTCCCACCCTACAGACTTTCTGCCTTCACTTTTCAGGAGTCAGACCAGAGATGTGTCTAAAACAGACAGAGGGCAGGAGGTCTCTGACTCAATGCCAGCAGGAGGGAACATGTAGGTCAGAGGATAAAAGGGCAAGAAGAAATACATACAACCAGAGACAAGGTTATTCACGCTTACTTTTTATTCTATTTAAGGTCTTGTATATTAAAAGATGTTACTTTTATTCTATTTAAGGTCCTGTATATTAAAAGATAAAGATGTGCATCAAATTTGGCTCACACAATATGCACCCACCTAAACATATTTAAAAGCTTATCCAATAAAAAGGAGCAGAAAGTTAAATGTGACTCACCGTCTCATCCTTGTTGGAAATCATCTGTGAGGCATGTTTCTCTTCCTCTTTTATCAACAATTTCTCATACAGGTCACTGACAATAAATGAAGGGTAATACCTATCCTTTAGGATCTCATAAACATCTCCCTGGATTTTGTAGAATACTTCAATACCTTTATTTCCTACAAGACACTGCTGAATTTCTTTGTAAAGTGATTTTTCCACAGATATTTCTTTGCTCTCCACAAAGAAATTCTGATAAATTTCACCAACTAATTGTGGAATTTCATTCTGAAAAGACAGGAAGATAAAGAAAAGTAAGACATATCTCTGAGAAAATTATTTTCTCTGCATTCTCTGCATTTGAAAGTCAGAAGACACTTAAGATGCACCCTCGTATGCAGAATTTTGTGTCCATATTCAGGATCAAGGGGCAAATGTCAGATCCTAAAAAACAAAACAAAACAAAACAAAAAAACTGGTTCTTTAAATGAACATGTTAAACAGTCAACACCTGCAATTTCTTTTAACCACTGGAGGCGGGAAAAACAGAATAACAGTTCTCTTCCTGTAATAGATTCCTTTTCATAAATTTGAATTCCACAAGAAAAAAATGTGTTAGCTAATATCAATTTAACTTTTTACCTAATATTACCTAACATAAGTAACTAGAAGTGCCATTTCTCATCCCAGAAAGAAGTCAATATAATAACTGTGTAACTCAGAAAAACACTCTTCAGAATGACTACTTCAGAATGATTATGTCCTCGTCAAGCTTGTATTAGACAGCTTTGTCTTCAGCAATGAGCCTGGGTCATCACCAGCCTACTTCAGAAATGCAAAACATCTCTTCAGATTAACATAATCTTTATAGTTCCTCTAAAGGCATTGCATTAACTCTAGGAATGTTATGCAAAGTTTTCAAAAACAGTAAAGAGCAAAAGCATACAACTTAATGAACATAACTAATTTAACATACATCCCAGAATGTCCAAATCAATGTTGCTAGATCAAAAAAATAAGGCTATTTCAAGGAAGCTATATGCTCTTATTCCATTGAAAATTTTCAACTTCTCTTCCATAGTTTAGGAAAAACTTTTTAGATTGCTCTTTATAATATTCTTTTGAGAACAACCAGAAGTTATCTGGAGTCAAAACTGGTGATTAAAATGAGTAACAGAGTTAGCAAATACAATACTGGATAAAATTAGGTAATTTGGGGCTTATAAATTAACAATAAAAGGCATTCCTAAGAAGATTTAAAGACTGGATTTAGTTCCTTAACAAATATAGTTTATGACTTACGATATATTTTAAACTGGCAGTCTATTCCAGCAACATTCATATGCGAATGAGTAATTCAATGTACAAAATGCTCTTGGTGTTTCCCCCTGCCTTCCCCAAGACCAAATCTTGTTCTGTCGCCCAGGCTGGAGTGATCTTGGCTCACTGCAACCTCTGCCTTCCTAGGTTCAAGCAATTCTCCTGCCTCAGCCTGCCAGGTAGCTGGGATTACAGGCCTGCACCACCATGTGTGGCTAATTTTTGTATTTTTAGTAGAGACAGGGTTTCACCATGTTGGCCAGGCTGGTCTTGAACTCCTGACCTTGTGATCTGCCCACCTTGGCCTCCCAAAGTGCTGAGATTACAGGCGTGAGCCAACGCATCCAGCTTCTTCGTAGTTATTTTAATAAACCTCTCACAATAGTATATACTGATCACATATGTCACATGTTATATATATTATTGTGTATGTTTATAGACATATACATACATACACAGTTGTACCTCAGGATCTATGGAAGATAGGTTCTAAGATCTCCTGAAGATACCAAAATCCAAGGACATTCAAGTCCCTGATATAAAATCATGCAGTGTTTTCGCATATAACCATGTACATTCTCTCGTATACTTTAAATCCTCTCTAGATTACTTATACCGAATAAAATGTAAATGCTCCGTAAATGATTGTGATTTTGTAGTTTTAGGAAATAATGACAAGGAAAAGGGTCTGTACATATTCAGTACAGATGCAGTTTTTTCCCCCCAAATATTTTCAGTCCATGGTTGGTTGAGTCTACAGATATAGAAGCCACAGATAAGGAAGGCTGACTGTACACATAAAGACTGTGTACACACAATTCTTAAATACGTATTGCCAAATGTAAAGCACGATGTTGATTACTGGGATCTTCATTGCAAGTTGTATGAGTACCCAAAAACATTTTTATTTTCCTTTATTCATATTTAAATTGAAATAAAAGCTAGGTGTGGTGGCTCATGCCTGTAATCCCAGTACTTTGGGAGGCCCACACAGACAGATCACCTGAAGTCAGGAGTTTGTGACTAGCCTGGCCAACATGGTAAAACCCTGTCTCTATTAAAAACACAAAAATTAGCTGGGTGTGGTAGCATGTGCCTGTAGTCCCAGCTACTTGGGAGTGTGAGGGGGGAAAATTGCTTGAATCTGGGAGGTGGAGGTTGCAGTGAGCCGAGATGGCCTCACTGCACTCCAGCCTGGGTAAAAGAGTGAGACTCCATCTCAAAAAAAAAAAAATTGAAATAAAAGGCAAAGTATAAAACATGCACATTATGATATTATAAATGGCAAGATTATGAGACTGTAGGTGAGGGGACCAAATTCATTACAATAGCAATGTGGATATGTATATGCCTTTTTATAATGTGTAAAAAAAATACTCAAAACTAAATTCAATCTCTTGGTACATTTACAAAACCTTTTTTCCCTTGACTACACAGTCAAAAGCACCTTCTGTAAAAACATAATGTAGTTTTATTTGCCATTATGGGGTAGAACACAATGTCAATATTGTATTTGGTTTAAAAGATTCTTTTAATGTACACTTATCTTGAGAAAAACAGATACACTGCCTCACATGCCAAGTTTACATAAGCTAGTGATTAATATTCCTTTCAGCCTACATATACTACCTTGTTAGCATTCTTTAAATGTTCCACAGATACCCAAAAACTAATCAGAGTTCTCTTGTCCATCCTTTCCATGTACATTCCAAAGTGCTCTCGGTAGAAAGTATTGGCCAAGATATCTTCAAACTGAAGAATCTATTAAGAGAATTTAAGAAAACGTTTTTAAAAATCACATTTTAAATATCGGTTAGCTTTAACTTCCAATGGACTAATTTCTACATTTAGGATAAAAATGCATTTTTTTAAAGGAATAAAGTAAAATTTTATTGTAGTAATTTACAATTTATTTCAGTAAACGTACAGGTTTGTTACATAGGTATATGTGTGCCATGGTGTTTTGCTGTATCTACTGACCAGTCCTCTAAGTTCTCTCCCCTGTCCGCCCACTCCCCAATAGGCCCTGGTGTGTGTTGTTCCCCTCCTTGCGTCCATGTGTTCTCATTGTTCAGCTCCCACTTATAAGTGAGAACATGTGATATTTGGTTTTCTGTTCCTGTGTGTGTTTGCTGAGAATGATGGCTTCCAGCTTCATCCATGTCCCTGCAAAGCACATGATCTCATTCCTTTTTATGGCTGCGCAGTATTCCGTGGTATATATGAACCACATTTTCTTTATCTAGTCTATCACTGATGGGCATTTGGGCTGCTTCCATGACTTTGCTATTGTAAACAGTGCTGTAATAAACATATATGTGCATGTGTCTTTATAGCAGAATGATCTATATTCCCTTGTGTATATACGCAGTAATGGGATTGCCGGGTCAAATGGTCTTTCTGGTTCTAGATCCTTGAGGAATTGTCATACTCTCTTCCACAATGGTTGAAGTAATTTACATTCCCACCAACAGTGTAACAGTGTTCCTATTTCTCCACAGCCTCGCCAGCATCTATTGTTTCTTGACTTTTTAATAACTGCCATTGTGACTGGTGTAAGATGGTATCTCATGGTGGTTTTGATTTACATTTCTCTAACAATCAGTGATGTTGAGCTGAAAACATGCATTTTTTAAAGTCAAAGTGGATGTAACATAGTACTGGTAAACTGGAATATCTCTTACTACATTTTAAATGGAATAAAGCTGATTGAATATTCGAAATGCACGTACTGAAAAATTCACAATTTCCTATTACCCATTCACTCATTGAACAAAGATTTATTTGGCATTGTAAACCAGAAAGTGTCCGAGACAGGTCTCAATCAGTTTAGAAGTTTATTTTGCCAAGATTAAGGACATGTCTGGAAGAAATAAACATGGACTCACAGAAACAGTCTGTGGTCTGTGCCTTTCTCCAAAGATGACTTTGAGTGCTTCAATATTTAAAGGGGAAAAGTGGGCTGGAGGGAAAGGAGAATATGGTAATCCACACGTTCCAAGCAAAAAGGAGCAGGCAGGGCAATAGTCAATTACGTAATCCTCTGACGCTCAGTAAATCGGCACTTCACATAAGATAAGGCGAACACAGAGTAGCTACCTGTGGAGATATCGAACCTTCTGTCTGTAGCTTCTGCTTAGGAACAAAAGGAAAGGCAGCTTCCTGCATGACTCAGCTTTCAGTTCAATTTTTTTCATATCCCTTGCCCACTTTTTGGTGGGGTTGTTTTTTTCTTGCAAGTTTGTTTAAGTTCTTTGTAGATTCTGGATATTAAACCTTTGTCAGATGGATAGATTGCAAAAATTTTTTCCCATTCTATAGGCTGCCAGGGCAGGCATTTTCTAACAGCTCCTAGTAACTAATTTAAGGACATGGATATCCCTTGCTACAGACCATTAATAATTCGTTCTATAAATATTTCAGACCAATAATATTTAGTTAGTTTACTAGCTGTGGAACACTAGAACATGTGTCTTTATGTAAAGTCTACCAGTGAAGCATTTTGAAGCACAAAATCCTAACTGTACATGCTCCAAAGGGGTTTAAAGGAACCCATATCAGTGTGGCTAGAGAAGATGGGCCAACCATTCCAGCATCAACAGAAAGGGCCAGGAAGCCCTTTCACACACAAGTCAAGTCCTGGGCTGCATTCGACAGTGTTCATTTTGGATTGGCCTTCGATCAAATAAGGAAAATGATACGCAAATTGGCATAAAGATCTGCCATTTATTGCCGCTGATTTCCAAACTCCATGTACTCCTATTTCCATTTCCTCTTCAACCCTATGTTAACTCTTCCTTCTATCTTTCCATTTTTGGGGCCACTGGTGTGGGCGGTGCTACCTTGCAAAAAAATAAAAAAAAAAACAAGGCAACACAGACTTTTTGCCTTCAAAACAAAGCAAGACAGGAAGGCAACACTGTGAAGTTAAAGTTGCTCAGGCTTTGGAAGTAGATATACGTAGGTTTGAATCCTGACTCTGCTACTTTCCAGTTCTGTGAGCTCTATGTTATGCCATCACCCTGAGTCTCAGTTTTTTCGCCCATAAAATGTGAATGATACCACCTAATTTCCAGGTTGTTCTGAGACTTACTAATAATAACTGTTCTGAATCAAGAAAGACAACAACAAGAACTAATCAGGAAGAGCCTGAACCAGGAGAAAGAGAAGGCAAAATAAGTGCCAAAAATCAGTTAAGAGGTCACTTTCTAGTTACATAAATATGGATAAAAGGATTAGCAGTGATTCTCACCTGGCATCCAAAGAGAAATTACAAAGGACACAAAAAACTTTTGTGGGTGATGGATATGTTTATTATCTTGATTGTGGCAATTAAATTGAATATATGCGTATGTCAAAACTTATCAAATTGTACACTTTAAATATGAGCAGTACACTGCATGTCATCATACCTTAATTAAGCTGTTTTAAAAACAAATACTCCATTAAGCCTTAATAATAGCATTGCAAAGAAATGAAGTAGACAATGATTATACTAAGGACCCGCTGTCAGCAGAACATGTACTGACATAATCTTTGTGAGTTACAGATTGCTGGGTCTGATTTCCCAGTATTTTTGTTAAGGACTTTTCTGTCTAGGGTCACGAGGGACTCTGTAGTTTTTTTTCCTCTGGTTTGGTATCAGTTACGCTAGCCTCCTCCTAGGATGAGCTGAAGCGTTCCCTTCTCCGTTTTTTGAAAGAATATGGTTAAGATTGGTATTATCTCTTCCTTACTTGTTTTATAGAATTTACCAGTGAGGCCGGGCACAGTGGCTCACGCCTGTAATCCCAGCACTTTGGAAGGCCAAGGAGGGTGGATCACCTGAGGTCAGGAGATCGAGACCAGCCTGGCCAACACAGTGAAGCCCTGTCTCTACTAAAAATACAAACATTAGCTGAGTGTGGTGGTGCACGCCTGTAATTCCAGCTATTCAGGAGGCTGAGGGAGGAGAATCACTTGAATCTGGGAGGCGGAGGGTGTAGTGGGCTGAGATCGCACCACTGGCACTCCAGCCTGGGCAACAGAGGAAGACTCCATCTCAAAAAAAGAAAAAGAAAAAAAGAAAATCACCAGTGAAATGATTTGAGTCTGGAGTTTTGTGAGAAGGTTTTAAATTATTATCATATTCTTCAATAAACTGTGGGTTATTAAGAGTTTCTATTTCTTTTTGTCTTTTTTTTTTTTTTTTTTTTTT
>NW_016814940.1:9634-57884 GCF_001698545.2 Rhinopithecus bieti
TTTTGAGATGGAGTCTCACTGTCACCCAGGCTGGAGTGCAATGGCGTGATCTCGGCTCACTGCAACCTCCACCTCCCGGGTTCAAGCGATTCTCCTGCCTCAGCCTCCCGAGTAGCTGGGATTACAGATGCCCACCACCATGCCTGGCTAATTTTTGTACTTTTAGTAGAGACAGGGTTTCACCAAGTTGGCCAGGATGGTCTCAATCTCTTGACCTCATGATCCACCCACCTCAGCCTTCCAAAGTGTTGGGATTACAGGCGTGAACCACTGCATCCGGCCGCTATTTCTTTTTGAATCAGTTTTGGTAATTTGTGTCTTCCAGGGAATTTGTCTATTTCATTTAAATTGTCAAATTTATTGGCTTGAAGTTGTTCACATTATTCCCTTAGCATCCTTTAAATGTATGTAGCATCTGTAGTGATGTCCTATTTCATTCCTAATATTGGTAATTCATACCTTCTCGCTTTCCTTCCTTCTAGTTATTTTAGTTTTTATTTACAGCTTCTTTAAAAATTTTTTTTTAAGTTTTCTTTGTTTTGTAGAGAGGGGAGTCCTGTTATGTTGCCCAGGCTGGTCTCTAACTCCTGGCCTCAAGCGATCCTCCTGTCTTCGCCTTCCAAAGTGCTGGGATTACAGGCATGAGCCCCCTCACTGGGTCAATTTACAGCTTCTTAAAAGATTAGATCACTGATTTCACACCCTTCTTCTCTTCTGCTGTAAGCATTAAGAAGTACAGTTGACCCTTGAGCAACATCAGTTTGAGTTGCACAGGTCCACTTGTACAAGATTTTCTTCCACATCTACCGCCCCTGAGACAGCAAGACTAACCCCTCTTCTTCCTCTTCCTCTGCCTAGACAACGTGAAGATGATGCGGATGATCACCTTCATGTGATGATCCACTTCCAGTGAGTAGCAAAAATATTTTCTCTTCCTTATGATTTTCTTAGTAACATTTTCATTTTCTTTATAGCCTACTTTATTGTAACAGTACAGTACATAATACATATACAAGATCTGTGTTAACTGACTGTTATTGGTAAGGCTTCTGGTTAATAGTAGGATATGGGTAGTTAAACTTTTGAAGACTCTACAGTTATATGTGAATTTTTGCTCAGGGGAGGGTCAGCACTCCTAACCCCCACATTGTTCAAGGCCAACTGTATATAATTCCTCTAAGTGCTGCTTTAACTGCACAATATATATATCATAATATATCCCACTATATATATATATCATAATATATCCCACAAATAATTGATATATTGCATATTCACTCCATTGAAAATAGTTCCTAATTTTCCTTATAATTTCTTCTTTGATGGAAGCCTTATTTAGATATGCTACTTGTATTTCCAAATATTTGGGAATTTTCCAGATCTTCCTATTACTGATATTACTGAGGGGGAATGGTAACATTTCCAACTATACTTGTGAAATTTTTTCTCATTTCTGTCAGGTTTTGCTTCATGTACACTCTCAAGGTCTCCCTATTGATTAAGAACATCTGATTATCATATCTTCCTGATGAACTGACTCCTTTAACATAATGAAATGTTCTTCATCTCCGGTTCTACTCCTTGTTCTGAAGTCTGTTTTGTCTGACATTCACAGTAGCTACTATAGACTTCTTATGCTTAGTATTCACATGTCTTTTTCCCTCATACTTCCAACCTATCTGTGCCTTTATGTTTAGTTTCTTGTAAGCAACATATAACTGTCTTGCCTTTTTAAAAATTCACTCTGAATCTTTATTTTAATTGGAGGATTAACCTGATTTGGAAGCTGAAATTCTGAAATAAAGTTAATGGTAATTCTTCTGGATCAGATATGATTAGGTCATAGCAAAAGTTTTCTTCCCACTCATGAAGACATCAGAATTGCCCCAAACTAACCAAAGTCTTACCTTTCAAATCGCAAATGACTAAAACTATTGGAATTCTGCCTCATCTTAGCCTTCCATCCTGAAGACTAGAGAAAATGGTTTTACTCTGAGGATGAATTACCGCAATAGAAATGAGTTTCTCTTTTCCTGAATGTCTGAAAAGAATGAATCAAAAATGGATCTGGCACTCTGGATTAAGTCTACTTCTAGTAGACACTGCCGGACAGACAACCTGCACTGTAATCACATTTAATTCTCCTAAAACGAGTTTCCATTATCTTTCTCGAGATCTTCCTGTACCACACATCTAAAAGCATATCATCTTTTGACTAGGTAGCAAGCCATTATGCACTTCTCCTAGGTATTTATCTCATATTTCTACTGGATCACTTACCTTTTCATTTTATAATTACATGGGACTCTGTGAGAGCAGGGATTCTGTCTTATTTATTTTTAATCCTAGTACCTAGCACTGTAACTGAGATATTGTTGGCCCTCAATAAATGTCTGTTGAATGAATGAATGGGACATAAGACAAAGATCTCATCTATGATAAAAATATGACTAGAAATTAATCCAAGAGCCCCAAAACAAAAAGCTAATAAGGAGGAGGAAGGGGGCAATATTCAACCTGTCAAATCTACCATCTCTCTGATTCACCAAAATGTTACGTTTCCATCTAGAACACAAAGCCAATATCTCAAAAATTTTATTTTATTTTGCTAATAGTAAAATCAACAGACTTCCTGTGGTTAGAGGATCTCTCTATAAAAACAAGAGTTCCTTGGAGCTGCACTTGCACCACTTGTGTAAGATGCTGCAGAACCCTGGCCCATGCTGGGGCTGGCCCTTCCTGCAGAGGCTCTAGCGGAGACTAGCCAGAAACAAGCAAGAAAGTCAAGGCTTATCATTGGAACAGGGAGGCAGGGGAACATCACAGATGAGTAGCTGAAGTAGAACCGAGAGCTACACAGGAAAGAATCAAGAGACTGAAAATCAGAACAAGTGAGGTTAGAGGCTGTGGTCTGAGTTACATTATACCAATGTTGGCCTCTTTGTAGCTAAAGGACACACTACAGGAGAGGAGTCTGGCATCTGCTTTGAGGTCCTGTTCCTTCCATGGCACAGCTAAGCTCCAGGGCGGGTCATGTGGCTGCTTCCTTCTATCTTAGCATGCTCCAGGTCTTGGAAGACAAGTTTGGTCCTTCAGAGTTAGGATAGGTACTGAGGTAGGGTTAAAACACTTCCCTAAGCTCCGTGATTTGGTTGGTATTGACAGACAGCCTGAAGTTTGACAGTACAAAAACAGTCAGAGAGAGGTTATGTTTCAGTGAGAAAGCACTCAGATTTGCAAACCAACCAGATCTGGATTTTTATCTAGTTCTACCTTTTCCTATCTATGTGGTTTTAGGTAAGATACGTAAATTCACCATTTCATCACCTGAAAAATGAAGATATCAAGTAGGAATTTCATAATATTGTGGCAAGAGCTAAGTAAAATAATTGAAAGATGCCTCCTACTTCATAGGTGGTTATTTCTCATCAATTGATAATGGGAAACTTGACTGGACTCTTGTAAGTATAAATATGCTCTTCCGGGTCCTCTGGGCAGGACAAAGGGGAAATGGAAAAATATACACACACGCACACACCCGATGCCTATCTATCATACCTATTACCACCCACAGAAGTCAAAGACACCAAGGAATATAGCTCCTTGACTCATAAAGCAAATATGTAAGTGTGTAGTTATGGCACACATGTCTAAGTTCAATATTAAAAAGGTGAAGGTCTTTATATGTAGTTTTATCAGCATTTATAATAAACTTGGTAGGGTCAAAACAAGAAACTGTAAAGTTCTACCTTCTGGTTTTGAGGCCCTTCCCCCTCATCCAGGGCCCCATCCTCTTGCTGGTCATAGGCAGGGCCTCCCAGGATTCGGATTCTCTTCTCACACTGCTTCTTTGCCACAGTCAGTTGGTTGATGTACCTCTTCATGTTCCTGGCCCTCAGGAGATCAGCTTTCATTGCCGCAGTTTCTTTACCTTGAATAGGAGTGAGGAACAGTACCTGGTCAGAGGACAAGGCATGAAAGGACAGAGCGATTCAGAACTAGATCAGTGTCTGCTGTGGGCATTCTGAACCAAGTGGATACTAAACAAAATAACAGAACAGAATCCACAATAAATACATACACATACTCCCAAATACAAATGCTAATCATTTCTAAATATAATTTCCAAATATACCACTGACAAATCTTACCCAAGGGTAAAACATTTTTTTAAAAAAACCTCGGTACAAATCCACTCACACATCTCTGTGTGGATCCTTTAACATCTTTATATGAATGTGTACGTACAAACACTCATTCATAAGCATGTACTGAGTGCTAGTTATGTGTCAAGACACTTGCTAGGCTTTTGAGATTGAAGACCAATTGTTGGCCCTCATGGACCTTTTAGAGTCTAGCAAGTAAGAAATCCAGAGAGGAATCCAAGCACCTGTAACACAGGCTATGAAGAAAATATGCAGATACCATGAACTGTTTAACAGAATATTCTAACTCAGGTTTCTTTGAGGAAATTATATTTAAACAAACATGAATAATGAGTAGAGTATGGCAGACAGAAAGAATAGCGAGTGTGAAAGTGAGAAACAGGCAGGAAAGAGAACAGAGCTTTCAAGGAACTGAAAGAAGGCCGTTAGAGCAGGTGCAAAAGGAGCCAGAAGATCCAAAATAACTCTGATGCTGGCAGGAGCCACGAGGTGCACAGCCTTTCAGGCCAGAGAAAGGACTCTGATCTCTAGACCAAGAGTACTGAGAGGCTTTAATGGGTTTTAAGCAGGAGTGTGCCATAAATGGATTTGTATCTTTAATGATTGCATAGGAAGCAGGATAAAAGATAGGCTGGAAGAAGGAAGACTGCTAGGAGGAGGACAAGCTGGAAGACCACTGCAGTCCAAATGAGGAGGGAGATAATGATGGCCTACACCTGGGTTACGGCAGGCCAGTAGAGAGGACAAGAGGATGTCAGGACCCAGTGACTGGCTGGGCAGGGTAGAGGGCAGGTTGCTGAGGAATTAAAAGGTATCAAATATGGCTCCTAGGTTTCCAACATGAGCAGCCAGGGGGATGGTGGGGCCAATTACTAAGCTAGAAACACTGGAGAAAAAGGTTTGTGGAAGATGCTAACGCAACTCTGGACAATGTGGCAGGTGATATTTTCCAAAAACGCCTGCAATGCCTTACATCTCACATGCTCTTTTTACAATGTCCCTCTGACAATCTCCCTCTGACAAGTAGAATATATGTTTCCTTTTGTTGAATCTGGTTGGGGTCATGATTATGATGGAAAGGATGCTATGACTTCCAAGACTAGATCATAAAAGACCAAGGACTTGGAGCTCTGGGTCACTATGTGTGGCTCACCTGTCCTGAGGCTTCTATGCTTTGAGGAAGCCTCAACCATCAGTCCTTGGAGAGATCTATATGGAGAGGAACCAGGGCTCCCTGGACCACAGCTCTGGCTGAGATCTCAAGCTCATATTCAGAACCAATGAGGCACCGTGTGAGTACACCATCCTGAAAGTAAACTGTCCCACCCCAGTCAAGCCACTCCAGCTGACGTCACGTGATACAGTCATTACTTCCAAACCCTGCCCAGATTGCAGCTTCATGAGCAAAATAAGTGACTGGTGTTAAAGACACTATATTTTAGGGTAGTTTGTTACACAGTAAAAGACAAACAGGCAAAATGAGTCTGCGGGCTTCTGAGCTACCTAAATGGAGAGAGAAGGTCTAGAGTTCAGAAACATTCAGCTTTGGGACAGTAAATGACATCACGGGAATGTGTGAGACAACCCAGGAGGAAACAAATAATCCTAGACACAACTGAGATACACCTTACCCTTAAGAGTAAGGGGAAAGAGAAGCTGACAAGGGAGATTGCAAATATATCCTCATAAAAGTAGGTGTTTATCTCTTTATACACTGCTATATCCCCAGCACCTACAACAGTGCCTGGCAGCACAGGAGATACTCATTAATCAGGAGTTGAATGGATCAATGAACTCTCAAATGCTACATTTTGCTAATATGTATCAGGTACTGTGTTCTTTCTAGAATTTGGGGCTGAGGAGGAAAGAAAGAGGGTGAGCATCCTCAACTCCTACTCTTCAAGGACTCCCATCTGGCTTCTAACCCTCCCTCCACCAAATCTGCTGTTGCCAAGATCACTAGGGACCCCCAGGTCAAATCCAGTGGAGAGCTTTCAAAAGAGTCTGCAATTGGAGTTAGGTTAGAATCCTGGCTCTGTTACTTACAAGTTATGCCACCTCAAGCAAATATTTTTAAAAATTTAAAACCAGTAACAAGGGTTTGTTTCCTTAAGTTGACACATCATTTAAAGCAAAAGCAAAATACTCATACAAAATTAATTTGTAAAAAAAATGACTAAACATTGGGTATTACACCTTGTGGAGAACAGGCTGGCTGTGTATATACCTAAAGGCAAGGGCTGGGGTGAGGGAAGGATGTTTTTGTTTTAAGTGAGACAGAATTGAGCTGGTTTTAATGCTGATGAGAAGAAATCAGTAAAAAGTAAAGAGAGGTGTGGCCAGGCATGGTGGCTCTCACCTGTAATCCCAGCACTTTGGGAGGCTGAGGCAACAGGGTCACTTGAGGGCAGGTGCTTGGGACCAGCCTGGGCAAGATAACAAAACCCCATCTCCACAAAAAGTTTTTTAAAAACTTAGCTAGGTGTGGCAGTGCGTGTCTGTAGTCCCAGATACTCAGGAGACTGAGGAGGGAGGTTCACTTGAGTCCAGGAATTTGAGGCTGCAGTGAGTGATGATCCTGTACTCCAGCTTGAGCAGCAGAGCAAAATAAATAAATAAATAGAAGTTGAGAAAGGTGACAGACAAGGAATGGTATCCAGAAGACAGGTGAAGAGATCAGAGATCAGCTTTGGAGAAAGGCCACCTCCTCCCCTGCAGTAACATGGAAGGCAGAGCAGGTGGACATTGGGTATGAGGAAGTTTGCAGACATGGCTAGATGCCAGAGCAGTTCCCTTCATATGGATTTAGTTTTGTGCAAGTAGAGAGCAAGGTCGTCTGTGTGGAGTGAGGGGGTGAAAGACTGAGTGATCAGAGGCCTGAGGAAAGGGGGCAGTGTGGAATCTCTCATGCAAAGCAGAGGCGCTCAGCCGGACTGCCAGGAATGCTCAGGGCCCAGAGGACCGCTAGAGAAACAGAATGTTTCTCCCTAGGCATGGTAACTACATATCTGGGCAGGTGAAAGTATCCTCTCTGGAGGTGAGTCAGCGCACACCTCACCTAGATTTGAAACTACCAATGATAAAAGAGCATTTGCGTTTTGTCTCTTGGTTTCCCTGAGAGCAGTCTAAGTAATGGTTCACACATCCTCCCAGCTGGAGACCTCCATCCGGTTCCCTAGGATGGTCATTACCTCTCTCAAGTCCCACTTAGTCAAATGTGCAAATGCACAACATAGTACTCAGGGAGGCTGCACAAATTAGCTGAAAAAACTTAAGACACAGTACCATAAAACAGTTTTATCAGAAGCAGCTTTTCTTGTACTGAACACAAAGGGCCACAGGCAGGCCTCAGGTCAATACATGGCCTTGTTCAAGATGATCTGTCAGGTATTATCAGACATCTTTTCATCCCCTTTTCATTTACTTCAATAATGGTTTCTAAACTTGTGTTATGCTTGGCCAACAGACAGGACCTGCCTAAATACTCACTAATTTAGCATTTATCTCAACAGGAAAAAAATAGTATTTCAGAGACTCCTTTGTGGGAGGATGAAGGTAAATGTAGTTTGCCCCAAAATTAGTCTATTGCAAAGTAAGTTGTTTTGTGGGTGTATCCAAGGAAATACGTGCTTGGAAGACCTAATTTTCAAGATAACTTTTACTTTTAAACATATACCCTTAAACTTCATAGTTTGTATATAATGTTTAAGTTACTCTAAAAATTCCGGGGCTCAAGTTGCCTCTTATTTATAAAACAAACCTAGACCTCAATTTTAATTTGGGGTTAAAACATGTTAATAAAGAGAGAGAGAGAAAGAGATACAGGAGGAAACTGACACCCATTTATCAACCTCTACGTTCTTTTAACCCAAAGCTTAAAAAGCCTTTCTAAAAGGACAAAACCTAGAAGAAAATTCCAAAGACAAGTAAGAAAGAGAATAACCTTTCCCTAAAACCCAGCTGCAAGGCTGGGAAGAATGTTCTGGTGCTCTGCTTGAATGTGGCTTGCTCACGTGAATGTGCTCTGTTTGCTGATGGGCAACACAATGCCATTGTCTCATCACAAAGCTTGTTGCTAACAAATGCAACAGCAGCTTGTTGCTTAGACGGTTCTGTTAATTTGTGCCACATTCAGAGCTAAAGGACTAACGTGGAGCTCATGCATCCCGTGCTGCTGGCATGCAAAAATCCTTGTAAATCCAGTGATGCCGATGAATACATTTCTTTGTAGCCTTAAAACCCATTCATCCAAGAAATATTCACGTCAAGAAAAGTACAGGCGAGCGGGTGTGTGACAACACCCCGTGACCCAGCTCACGCCAGTGTTATGTGGCTGTCTCTCTACAGAGTCTTAAGTAGTAATACTGTGCATTGTTAGAAACTGGGTTAATCACACAACATTTAATCTAGCTTGAAAAAGAAGTGGCCAGTGAAACACCGGATGGCAGTGGGTCTTTAAACTGGTGCCAAGATGAACACACACATGATGTTAGGTTGGTGCAAAAGCAATCACGGGTTTCGCCATTACTTTTAATGGCAAAAAACGCAATTACTTTTGCACTAACCTGTAATATTCCAAAGCAATTAGTTCAAACATTTACTGTTTTTCCTTCTAGACAGTCTAGGTTCTACCGAGATCAGAGCAGAAGGAAATGGGTGAATTCGGGTTCATTTAATGAAAAAGACATTTAGATTAGACATTAGGTAAACTCTTTTGGCTACAAAGACATTACAACAGACTTATGAATAACATCACAGAAATGCTTTTCACTACAAATCCCCTGCCCATGACATAATTCTTCCTTAAGCAAGTGAAGTGGCTTGCAGTAAAACGAAAACACCAACATCTCACAACTGTTAGATGTGATCTCTAATAAGGCAGCAGACAGCAAAGGAACTTAAAGTGCAAACTGATGACTCTAGAAATAGAACAACTGGATTAAAATGGCGCCACTGTGGTTTTCAGGTATCAAAAAAGAAAAACAACAACAGTAGAATACTTTCCTTCCCTCATAACATGCTATCATGTTCCAGGGCATATCATAATGGCAGCACCCTCAGCAGACTCACTGAGGGATTTAACAGATAATACAGGGCAGGGTTTCTCAACCTTGGCACTACTGACAGTTTGGGCAGGATAGTTCTTAGCTGTGGGGGGCTATCCTGTGTATTGCAGGATGTTTAACAGCATCTCTGGCCCCTACCACTAGATGCCAGTAGCATCCCTTGCCCCAGAGATGACAACCAAAAATGTCTCCAGACTACTGTCATATGTCCCCTGGGGAACAAAACTGCCACCTCCTACCCTCCACCTGGCCCCACTTAGTAGTGCTGATACAGAGGTACAGCCTGCTGCTCTAACAAGGAGGTTAGAGCAAACAGAGGACGAGGCTGCACCCTCCTTCCCCTTCCCTCACTCCTCAACATGGGCTCTCTTCTCTCCTCTGCCCAGGATGCTCAGGTCTGCCCGTGAAATGCAGACAATCGAGGTATGGAATAGAGACTTCCTCCCTAGCAAATGTTGGTTCTCCAGTCCTCAACTGTATGTGCACTGACAGATTAACCAGCTTTTGAGTCTTTCTTGTACATTCAAATAAAAGTTTTAGGCTGGATGTGGTGGCTCATGCCTGTAATACCAGCACTGTGCAGGGCTGAAGTGGGAGGATGGCTTGAGGACAGGAGTTTAAAACCTGCCTGGGCAACACAGCAAGACTCTGTCTCTCTAAAAAAAAAAAATTAGGCCAGATGTGGTGGCTCATGCCTGTAATCCCAGCACTTCGGGAGGCCGAGGCGGGCAGATCACCTGAGGTCGGGTGTTGGAGACCAGTCTGACCAACATGGAGAAACCCCATCTCTACTAAAAATACAAAATTAGCCAGGTGTGGGGGCACACGCCTGTATTTCCAGCTACTCAGGAGGCTGAGGTGGGAGAATAGCTTGAACATGGGAAGTGGAGGTTGCGGTGAGCCGAGATCGCACCATTGCACTACAGTCTGGGCGACAACAGCAAAATTCCATCTCAAAAAAAAAAAAAAGTTTAAAAATTAGCTAGGCACCTGTAGTCCTAGCTACTCAGGAGGCTGAGGCAGAAGGATCACTTGAGCCCAGGAGGTTGAGGCTGCAGTGAGCCGTGATCACTAAAGCCAGGAGTTTGAAGTCACAGTGAGCTATGATCACATCTCTATGTTCCAGCCTGGGCAACGGAGTGAGACTATGTCTCTCAAATATAAGTAAGTAAATAGAAGTTTTACTAAATCCTCTTGACAGAAGGGTTCAAGAAACAGGTATATATTTACTTAGGGACTAGTCAAGATTCGAAGTGAGAAATGGTACTTGACCTCTTAACACAAAACTGGCAGCAATTCTCAGTAGTTACCAATCACCACAAACTTCTTCAAAATTATCTAGAAATCACCTCAATGGTTGCTAAGGAACTCAAAAAATATTTGCCTTACTTTTCAACCTGAGGCTGGTATGTCCTTTTTTGAAGGAACAAATGGGCTTCTTTTATCACACTGAACCCTGAGATTCCATAGTCTAATGTGCCACTCCACTTCAGTGGACAGTATATTTGAGGAATAGCAGAAATCGCACAGGAGTTGATGGCGGAACCACTCACTTTATGATGGAGACGAGTACAGAGACGTACGGACTTTGTGCAGCCCGACCAGGGTGTGCCCACTGTGTGCCCTGGCTTGCCTTCCTTTAATGTCTCGGTGCTGGAACTCCTAGCACTCCCGTTGGTTTAAGGCCCTCCAACAGGCTTGCAATATGTTTTTAAAGGAATAATATAGCAATTAAATCCACATATAAAATTGCAAGCAGAACCCTGTTCCCAAATTGGCACTGTGAGTTGAGCAGATTTGGGAACTCAGATCTGACCCCGTACAATGTTTGTTGTGAGCAGGAGCCCAGGACGAAACTCAGGAGACTTGGGCTCAAGTTCTGGATTTGTGTCGGATTAGCGTGTGACTAACTAGTTCTATTCAAACCAGGTAAGTTGTTTAACATCCCTGGACATCAGCTTTATTTGTATAAAATGCAGGTGTTAGAGTCTATGAGGACTGAAGTTCTCCTGGGGGAGAGAGGGCGAGTAGAGTTGGTTATAAACTCATGAGACTACAGCAAGCGCAACGGAAGTGCCCGAGCCCGTAGTCCTTCAGGCAGGGAATGGGTGAGGGCCAGGTGGTGACAGTGGGGAAGGGACGGCAGGCACTGGAGGTAGTGCTGGAGGTTCAAGGACTGGGCAGGGAGGAACCCTTGCAAGAGCCCTTGGGGCAATGGCAGGGAAACAGCCTGAGAACTGGTCGTAATCCACTCAGTCGGCTCGAACAGAACACCACAGACTGCGTGGCATATGAACAACAGACATTTACTCCGCACAGCTCTGGAGGCTGGAAGTCCACGAGAAGGTGCTGGCAGAGTCGGCGTCTCCGCACCACAACCTCACATGGTGGAACGTGCAAGGCAGTCTCTGAGGCCTCTTTCATAAGGGCACTGCAAGGAAAAACCAACTCCAACTGCATTTTTCCTTTGCTCTCACACCACAACAATCAATACCAAAGACTTCTGTGACCAAACGTGTGGAGGTTTTTTCCCCAAACACCAAGCTAGTGCTGGGTGTCCTCTAATTCAATTCCAGTGTTCTCCATTTAAAGACAGTGTCAGATCCCACAGGCAGATGGATCAGTCCACAAGACTGCCCCGCTACAGGACACTAGTTGCAAGTCTAGGCCTCCAGAACTTCTGATCAACCAGCTTCAGGTCAGGGTTCCCACAGGCCCCTCTTTGAGTTTGATTAATTCATTACCACAGCTCACAGAACTCAGGGAAACTCTGACTTGTGTTTACCAGTTTATTATAAAAAGTCTGACGATGTAATCCCAGCACTTTGGGAGGACGAGGCAAGGGGATCATCTGAGGTCCGGAGTTTGAGACTAGTCTAACCAACATGGTGAAACCCTGTCTCTACTAAAAAAAAAAAAAAAAAAATACAAAAATTAGCTGGGTGTGGTTGGTGATGGGCACCTGTAATTCCAGCTACCCGGGATTACAGAAGAATCGTTGGAACCCAGGAGGCCAAGTTTGTAATGAGCCAAGATCATACTGATGCACTCCAGCCTGGGTGACAGAGCAAGACTCCGTCTCAAAAAATAAAAATAAAGAAGTGTGACTAAGGGCCAGGCATGGTGGCTCATGCCTGTAATCCCAGCACTTTGGAAGGCCGAGGCGGGCAGATCACTTGATGTCAGGAGTTCGAGACCAGTCTGGGCAACATGGTGAAACCCTGTCTCTACTAAAAATACAAAAATTAGCCAAGCGTGGTGGTACATGCCTGTGGTTCCAGCTACTCAGGAGTCTGAGGCACAAGAATCACTTGAACCCAGGAGGAGGCTGCAGTGAGCCTACATCGTGCCACTGCACTCCAGCCTGGGCAACAGAGAGAGGCTCTGTCTCAAAAAAGAAAAAAAAAGTAATAAAAAGTCTGACTAAGGATATAGACAAAGAGACGCACAATGCAGGTGCCTGTAATCCCAGCTACTCAGCAGAATAGGGCAGGAGAATCACTGGAACCTGGGAGGCAGAGGTTGTTGCAGTGAGCCGAGATTGCACCACTGCACTCCAGCCTGGGCAACAGAGAGAGATCTGTTTCAACAAAAAAAAAAAAAAAAAAAAGGAAAAGGTTGACTAAGGATACAGATGAAGAGATGCACAAGGCAAGGTATGGGGGAAGGGGCGCAGAGCTTCCATGACCTCGCTGGGTGTGTCACCCTCCAGGAACCTCCTTGAACACGGTCATTAGGCCTTTTATGGAGGCTTCGGTGGATAGGCAGGACTGAAGACAACTGTGTTGAAATGTGATTGGACAGAAGGGGTGTGATCTAATACTAACAGACTGAGGGGGACACCCAGCAAGGCCCACCTGTTTAGATTCTTCTTGGCCTCTTCTGTGTAGCATTTCTTCTTTCGTGGTATGGGGCAGGACCCTCTTTGGAATGAGGGTCTTATGATCCATAACCGGATGACAGTCCTGCCTTGGGCAGGTGAAAGGAGGGTAGGAAAAGGTCAGAGAGAGAGATGTGGTTTCCTGAGGTCTGCTTCTGAGGCCTAAAGTGCCCCAACATTACAATAAAACACTACAACAAGGGCTATGTGAGTTACGAGCCAGGAACCATGGAAGAAAACCTGTGTGTGTGTGTGTGTGTGTGTGTGTATCACAATAATCATAATACCACAGGCATTAATACCATGCATGAAGGTGAAACCCTCATGATCCAATCACCTCCCAAAAGTCCCACTTTGTAATACCATCATCTTGGTGATTAGGTTTCAACATATGAATTTTGGGGGACACAAATATTCAAATCATAGCAGGATATTCTATGAGTTTAGGTCATTCATAAATGTGGAATAGTTTGTATCACTTCACTGCAATGCTAGAAAATCAGATCACATCAAAACATTAGAAAAGACCCTGAGAAGTCCACAAGAGTCCATAGATTAGCCAGCTCTCTTCTTTCAGGCAGGGAAACCTTTACATTCTAAAATGGACAAAGAAGCTACATAATATCATTAAAAAAAGAATTCCTGGCCGGGCCTCGTGGCTCACACCTGTAATCCCAGCACTTTCGGAGGCTGAGGCGGGTGGATCACTTGAGGTCAGGAGTTTGAGACCAGTTTGGCCAGCAGGGTGAAACCCCATCTCCACTAAAAATACAAAAAAAAAAAAAAAAATTAGCTGGGCATGGTGGCAGGTGCCTGTAATCCCAGCTACTTGGAAGAATGAGGCAGGAGAAGCACTGGAACCCTGGAGGCAGAGGTGGCAGTAAGCTGAGATCGTGCCATTGTACTCCAGCCTGGGTGACAGAGGCTCTGTCTCAAAAAAAAAAAAAATTCCTAATGGAAATCATTATGATTCTTATCAGCAAGTAACAGTGTCTATGTGTTTGTGTATGTACACACACATATTCTACATATTCTACAGTTCTAATTGATATATTAAATTGTAAAACTAGTTACACTCTTTAAAAACTTTAATTACACTTGGGTAAGATGTACAATTTTTAAAAGTGAGTAAAAAGGCAAACCTCCTGATCTGTACCCTGAGTGTATCACTCCCAAGTGTGTACTATTTATACACAGCAGTTTCCAGTGCACTCAAATCAACCTCATGTTCTTTGCTGTAGTAAGCTGAATGAACGTGACTCTTGAATCACCGTATATATGCTTGATAACATTTCAGGATTCAGAACAGCAGAGAAGAAAGCTTTAAAGGGAGATGTGCTGGGTTCATTCACATCAAACTGCAGGGGAAATTTGGTTTATGTCCCATAACTACTAGAATTCCTACACTTGGCCAGCTGATTTTAAAAGACCATTTCTCAACTACTCCAGCTGTTCTGTCTAGTTCTAAATAAAGAGCTAGGAAGTTGGGTACTAAAGGCAAATGTGAATCTATCAGCGGCTCGGCATCACCTGCAGCAGTGGTTCTCAGTGTGATTCCCGCACAGGCAGCACGAGCATCACCAGGGAACCAGTCCTCAAGGATCTAGAACTAGATGTACCCTATGACCCAGCCGTCCCACTACTGCGTATATACCCAAAGGCCCTAGAACTTAAAGTATAATTAAAAAATAAATAAATAAAAAATAAAAAAAAGTCAAAAAAAAAATAAATCCTCAAAGTATTTTCACAATTGCATATCATCTCTTACATCACAATATCAATTACGATTCAAAAAGACTTGCCAGGCCAGGTGTGGTGGCTCAGATTAATTACAGCACTTTGAGAGGCTGAGGTGGGCAGATCGATTGAGCCCACGAGTTTGAGATCAGCCTGAGCAATGTGGTGAAACCCCATCTCTACAGAAATACAAAAACGAGCTGGACGCGGTGGTGTGCACCTGTCATCCCAGCTACTCGGGAAGCGATCGCTTGAATCCGGGAGGTCAAGGCTGCAGTGAGCTGTGATTGCACCACTGCACTTCAGTGTGGGTGACAAAGCCAGACCCTGTCTCCAAAAAAAGGACTCACCAGAAACATCTTTATATGGAACAAAACCATATTTATATTGTGTGTGTATTAATATACACTACATTCACAAATAAAGTTCCCATCTCTAGGCTGAATACTAAACATTCCTAGGATCATCCATCTGTTCATTCTTCTTTTAAACTTCCTCAGTTTCCCACTTATAAAAAAGAACGCAACAATAAGGAGAAAGAACATTGGAAACAAAATTACTTACGACTTACTTTTCTCTGGTTCTTTGTCTGATTTTCACTAGATCACATTACCTCCAAGATGCAAAGATCTCCAAAAAAACAACTCAACAATTATATTTTGGGGAGATTTTTTTTTTTTTGGTTTTTTTGAGACGGAGTCGTCACTCTGTCGCCCAGGCTGGGGTGCAGTGGCCAGATCTCGGCTCACTGCAAGCTCCACCTCCCGGGTTTACGCCATTCTCCTGCCTCAGCCTCCCGAGTAGCTGGGACTACAGGCGCCCGCCACCTCACCTGGCTAGTTTTTTGTATTTTTAGTAGAGACGGGGTTTCACCGTGTTAGCCAGGATGGTCTCGATCTCCTGACCTCGTGATCCGCCCGTCTCGGCCTCCCAAAGTGCTGGGATTGCAGGCTTGAGCCACCGTGCCCGGCCAGGGAGATTTTTTAATGCTAAAAATTTACCTTTCTTTAATGACTTTTATGGGAGGGGGGAAACACATTCTTACTGAAATAAATTAAAGGGAAGGTCAATCTGAGAAACAATGACATAGCTATTTTTAATGCAGCTATCTAGAAGCATTCTATAAATTAGACTTTTATTTGCCAGCCATACCTCAAAACTCCAAAGATCACAGAAATACAAGAATGACTTCCTGTAACATCCAATAAGTTACTCATACTGAGTTAAAAGAAAAAGGACAAGGAGGAATGCTAAATTTGTTCTTATTTTTTCTTTAAAAAAAGTATCTGCACTAATTTATAACTTAATTATTTAAAATTGAAAGCACCTACATATAAATTTTAATGGGGAGACAACAGATGGTATAATGAGTTAGCAGAAGTCACTTCAGATTGTTAATACATTGTCCTGCTCTAATAATGCAGCAGCATCAGCTTTACTGAAACTTGACTTGGAAAGAGCAGAAACAGAAGACTATTAACTACTGTCTCTATAATGGTAACTTCCAAATATTTCTCTTCAGGGTTGTTCTCTCTCCACAGCATGAATCCCAGCTTAGAAATGCCAAATGAGGACTTTCCTATGCCCCTCTTGCCCCAAATCCAAGATGTCCAAGACCAAATCCCTACGTAACCCCTGACTCTTTCAACATCTTCACTGAGAACCCTTTATGATTATCTAGAGCACTCAATCTAAAGATGAAAAAAATTGAGTCCTGGAGAAATAAAATGACGTGTGCAGATTCCATCAGGAAGCTAGCAGCACAAGTGAACTTGAACCAAGGCCCCCAAATTCCTGTGCTAAGGCTTTTTCTTTTATACCCCAAACTTGATCTCATCAACCCGCAGGAATGGGACACATTGACTAGAAGAGATGACCTCGCTGAGCAAAGTGTTTTGAGCTGCATTTATGCGTGCTTGATGCTTACTTCTTTTGATCAAAGTGATTTAGACTAACTGACAGCTGTTCCCTCCTCTGTAAAGTCAGCAGATCGCACTGGCACGATCATTGTCTTGGATCCTTTGTTCCACCTTCCGCGAGTCGCTAAGCATGGTGTTGTCCTTCATGATCTTCCTGATCAATCCCTTCCTTTTCACGAGCATTATCCAGGTCCTAGATTTCAATACCTTATTCCTACTTGGTGCATCAGCCTCCTAGTTGGAATACTCCAAAGATATTTTTTAAAGTCTTCATCATTTATCTATTTTTTCATTTTCTGTTTATAAACAATTGTGTTTTACATTGTTTTTCTAACTCTGTTAGTGCTGCAATCCCTCATGGCAGTATTTTGAAATGTTTTCATTACTATAAAATTATGAATATGGGCCAGGTGCGGTGGCTCACGTCTGTAATCCCAGCACTTTGGGAGGCCAAGGCGGGCAGATCATGAGGTCAGAAGATTGAGACCATCCTGGCTAACACAACGAAACCCCGTCTCTACTAAAAATAAAAAAAAATTAGCCAGGCATAGTGGTGGGCGCCTGTAGTCCCAGCTACCGGGGAGGCTGAGGCAGGAGAATAGTGTGAACCCAGGAGGTGGAGCTTGCAGTGAGCCGAGATCGTGCCACTGCACTCCTGCCTGGGCTAAAGAGTGAGACTCTGTCTCAAAAAATAAATACATAAAAATATAATGTAAATATTACATCAAGACATCTTAGCAACATACACTGGAAAATGACCTGCTTTCTGAAAGTGAACTGCTTTCTGTCTATAGATTTGCCTATTCTGGACATTTCATATAAATGAAATCACGCAATATGTGCTCTATTGCTTCTGGTGTCTTTCACCTGGCGTAAGGTTTTCAAAGTTTATTCCTTTTTCTTGTTGAATAATACTCCATTGTCTAGATATACCATATTTTGTTTATGCATTGTTGATGGTGACTTGGTTGTTTCCAATTTTTGTCTATTATAAATTATGCTACTATAAACATTCCAGTTTTTTGTGGAGATACAAATTCATTTCTCTGGGGTACACACCTAGAAGTAGAAATGCTAGGTCACATGGTAATTCTATGTTTAAAATTTTGAGGAACTGCCAAATTGTCTTCTATTTTCCATTTCCAACAGCAATGTGAAAGGTTTCCAATTTCTCCACATCCTCACCAACAGTTCTTATCTCTTTCATTTTAGCTACCCTAGAAGGTATGAAGTGATGTCTTGTGTTAGTTTCAAGTGGGTTATCGCTCTTTTGATTACTTAGTTATAAGAGTTCTTTATATATTATAGATACAACCTCTTTATCAGATACATGATTTGCAAATATTTTTCCTCCATTCTGTGAGCTGTCTTTTCATTTTCTTGATAATGTCCCTTGACAAACGTAAGTTTTTCATTTATTTCTTATTTTTGAGATGGGGTCTGGCTGTGTCACCCAGGCTGGAGTACAGTGGGATGATCACAGCTCATTGTAGCCTTGACCTCCTGGGCTCAAGCAATCCTCCCAGCTCAACCTCCCAAGCAAGTGGGCCTACAGGTGTGTGCCACCACTCCTGGATAATATTTTAAAATTTTTTTGTAGAGACAAGGTCTTTCTGTGTTGCCCAGGCTGGCCTCAAAACTCCTGTCCATGTCCGGGCACGGTGGCTCACGCCTGTAATCCCAGCACTTTGGGAGGTGGAGGTAGGCGGATCACCTGAGGTCAGGAGTTCAAGACCAGCCTGGCCAACATGGTGAAACTCCACCTCCACTACAAATACAAAAAAATTAGCCGGGTATGGTGGTGGGTGCCTGTAATCCCAGCTACTTGGGAGGCTGAGGCAGGAGAATCGCTTGAACCTGGGAGGTAGAGATTGCAGTGAGCCGAGACTGCGTCATTGTACTCCAGCCTGGCTGACAAGAGCGAAACTCTGTCTGAAACAAACTCCTGTCCTCTAGTAGTCCTCCCTCCTTGGTCCCCGCAAAGTGCTGGGATTATAGAAGAGTCACTACACTCAGCCAAGTTTTTCATTTTTAAAGAAGTCCAATTTAGTTTTTTTCCCCTCGTCACTGTGCTTCCCTTCTTTCTTACTAGACCCGCACCATTTGCCAGAGCACTGACTCCATGGAACCTGTCTTTTTCTGGACACGAAGGCATGTGGTGGCTGGAATTACGTATATAGTTCCAGCTAGTCTACTTTTTGCCAAAGCGTTTTTTCCTAACTTTGAACCCTATTATAGTCATAAAAGAGACTAACATAGAAAAAGCTAAATACTGATACCAGAATTAACCCAAAAGGAGAAAAGGCAGAAATTCTTAACGTGGTCAGAAAGCTTGCTGAAAAGAAATATTTCCAGCATTTTCACACACAAGAAAGGGAACTAAATGCTATACTTGAACTTGCCAGTTATAATGCAGTGGGTTGAATTGTGCTCCCAAAAAGATACGTTGAAGTCCTAACCCCCCCATACCTACTAAAGCGATCTTATTCGGAAATGGGGTCTTTGCCGATGTGATCAAGTTAAGATAAAGTCATGCTTAATCAGGGCGGGCCCTGATCCAATATGACTAGTGCCCCTTTTAAGAAAACAGAGACGCAAAACCAGAGAAAAATATCACGTGACGACTGAGGCAGGGATTGGAGTGATGTATCTCCAGGCCGGGGAACACCAAGGATTGCCAGCAACATGGAAAGCTAACACAGACACGGAAGACTCCCCCAGCGCGTTCAGAAGCAGCGTGGCCCTGCCAAAGCCTTGGTTTTAGACTTCTTGCTTCCAAAACGGTGAGAGAATACATTTTTGTTGTTTGTGCCAGACAGTTTGTGGTACTTTGCCATGGCAGCTCTAGGAATTGAGACAGAAGAACCTTTTATATATTGTATGATTCTACTCATATGAGGTACATAGACTTGTCAAATTCAGAGAGACAGAAAGTAGAATGGTGGTTGCCATGGGCTGAGGGGAGTGGGGAAGGTGGAGTTATTGTTTAACGGGTATGAAGTTTCAGTTTGGGAAGATGGAAAGTTCTGGAGACGGGTGGTAATGATGGCTACAGAACAGTATGAAAGTAATTAATGTCACAGACTGTACACTTAAAAATGGTCAATTTTGTTATGTATATTTCACCACAATTAACCCTCTTCTCCCCAAAAGAAAAATGTTTTTCCTAAGGAATGTGAGCTCCTTTAAATGATCAGGGCCAGAAAGGCATTTAGAATGTAACAGCGGTCATGTCACACTTTCCCATGAGCTAAAGAATTACTTCTTAAAGCCACTTCTATTCAGGCTCCAGACTAACGCCAAGCAGTCATAAAACGTCATACATACACATTACGTCATACATACACATTACAGTTTATGTACAGCCAAGCACTAACCAATGTTATTTCTGTAAACCCATGAGAATTCCTGACAACATTTGTAATTGCCCCCTTTCCTGATTTGTGTTTTCTCTTTAAAAACGTGAGCCTCTCTTTTGTTCTATGCAGCACCCAAGGCGCCTGGCAGTGTGTCCCTGTCTGTAGTCCTCAACTTCTGCACTTGAATACATTCTCTTTCAACTAGATTCTGACCTTTTTGATCATTTTGGGCAGAGAGAAACTAATACTTACAATAAACCAAAACTTCAGTTATAATTAAAATTCAACCAGAATATACCATATTAAGACTAAATTCTCGCCAGTTACTTTGTCCTTATATATAAAAATGTACACACATTCTCATGCTAAAATTTTGAATTAAGCACAAAGCAAGTAAGAGTTTACCTAAGCAGTTTAACTGTGCAAAAAGCAGGAAGATTAAAGTCACTGCAGCATTATACTATGCGGACACAGAGGCTGGCGGTGACAATCACTGCTAACCAGTAACCTCAGAGAAGCAATGAAACCAGTATTCAGTGTTTTCTGTCCCAGGCAAAACGGCTCCAAGGCCCCAAGAGTGCTTAGTTTGTTTGTCTTTTCCTCCGTGCTTAAATCACAGAAGGAAGCCAGGATATCCAAAAGAGTCGCAAGGACAGCTTAAACGGAAAACAGACACGAAAGAATCAAGCATCACTGAGAATGTCTATAACATAACTGTTATGGGCTGAATCGTGTCCTTCCCGCACTCCCAAAATAAATTCAGATGCTGAAGTACTAACGTCAAGTACCTTAGGATGTGACCTTATTTGGAGACAGAGTCTTTGCCGAGTCAATCAAGTTAAAATGCAGTCATTAGGTGGGCCCCTATGCAATATGACTGGCATCCTTGTAAGAACAGAAAATGTAGACATGAAGGAAAGACAGGTACAAAAGAAAGACAATGTGAAGACACAGGGAGAAGATGGCCATCTGCAGACAGGGAGAGGCCTGGAGCAGGTCCTTCCTCACCGCTCTCAGAAGGAACTACCTTGCTGACACCTTGGTCTTGGGATTCCAGCTTCCAAAACTGTGAGAAAATTAATTTCTGTTGTTTAAACCACCCAGCTTGCACTTTTTAATGGCAGCCCTAGCAAACTAATGGAATAACAAAATAAGAAAGGTATTTTGCTGACTGAACTCAAAGAAGGGCACTAAAAAAGATTACAGTGGAAGAAAGCATGCCTCTGCAGTGTTCTCTTTCAAACAATTACCCATTTGTCTGGAAGTGAAGCATCTTCTCTGCAAGAACAATGATAAAGAGAGGAACAGAGTCCATGCTCTTGTAGGAATTCATTAGATCAAGTCTCCTTAGCTCAAAAGCCCATTTAAAGACATCCTCATTCATCGTAAAATCCCAAGTCCCCGCAGTACCAATCAGGCCCTTGTGACTGGGTTCCCTGCCGCCTCTCTGAGCTCGTGGTTGGCTTCTCTCCCTTTCTTCAGCCCCATCAGTTTCCATAAACCCTGGAAGTTTCTGCATCAGGATTTGGCACCTGCCCTTCTCCAGATACCCCAAGGCTTCCAGATCACTGCCCACCATCTGAGTGAGGTCTTTCCCAACTCACTAACTGAATGCAGAATTAGCCTCCTCTGCAGCAGAACCAGCGCTTCCTACCAGGGCTCCCTGCATCCCAACTTTGTTTTTCTCCAAGGAACATGTGACCATCTGAAATCACCACATATTTTCTGTTGATTGTCTAACTTCCTCCCAGCCTAGTTTGGGGAATCAGAATGCAGAGGTTTGGTTTTGTTTACTGCTGTATCATTACCACTCAGTAGGTGCTCAGTAAACACTGCTGAATGGACATATTTGCACAGGCTTCCTTACAGGCTGAGCTGAGGAATCAGTGCCTCTTCATCGTCTATACCTATATTTGCTTTCTACTTGCTCCCACCTTCTGTCAGGCTCAGGGAGCAAGTCCAGGTCCAAGTCCCCAGCCCAAGCTTCCTTTGCTTCTGTGTGCTGATGAGAAACCTGAAAGCATGCTCTAATGTCTTTGGCCCAACTCTTCCCTGTTCTTTTAGCACTCTACTTCCTCTCCTTGGCAGAGACTTGAGCAGGCCTGGAGGTTTTTGTGGAATGTCTATTCTTCCAGGTGAAAGCAGTGTTGCTGCCTCTCAGCTGCAAAGCAAGACCTGCTCTGCACTCTGGATTTTACACATTCTCTACCTTTGTGCTTGCAAGGGGGAATATTCTAGCATCAGGCAAACTACAAGGGAGTTGAAAGCCATCCTCACACGTTAATCATTCTTTGGTATCCTGCCTGGGAAAGAATCTTACTTCACTGGAAGAGAAACAAACAGGAAGAAAAATATATATATATATATATATGCCACCCTCCCCGCCCCCCAACAAAACTACAACACAAGAGTGGAAAGACAGAAAAAGCTATTAGCAATCCAATGCTTAAATAAAGGAAAAAGATTTTATAATTCCTTTAAAAATGCTTAAAAAAGGAAAATAAAGGAAAAGATTAAGTAAATTATGAAACCTCAACTTAATTGGAGTCATTTAAATGACCATCAAGATTATGTTTCAAGATAGAACTATTAAATTTCAATATGTGAAAAAGAATTATGTAATCATGTTTAATTTAAAAACAGAACAGAAACATTATATACTAAATGATTCTAACCTTCTAAAAATTATGACTGCAGCTGAATAAAGTTTATACGGGAATACAGAAATACAAACAAAGGTTTTTGTTAGGATGAAATTATATTTACACTTCTCTAATACTGTAATAGTATTGTTCTAATAAATTGAAGTATTTCAATGTAAGCCAGAAAAGCTCCTATTTGCCAAAGACCTGACAGGAGGGAGAGGCCCGGGGATCAGGCCGCCCTTTCAGATGCAGAACTGAAGAAAACAAACCAGCTCTTACCTTTGTGGCTCTTCAGTTGGGGAAAACTGCTGATTGTAGTCGCTTGGATTATTTCCACTACAATTTGATACCTGATTTTTAAAAAGAGAAAAGGAAAAAAGATTTAAGAGGAAGAAAATACTATTTTCAGAAATAACTTTAGACTGTCTTTATACTAAACAAACATCACACGGGAGCTGAATCCTGCCCATGGCTCATTAAAACAATCGACAGGGACTGAGCATCTGCAATAGGCCGGGCCCCATGCCACGTGCTAGTCACTTCTGAGGCCCTCATGTAATCACCACGAGCCTCCTCACCCCACTCTGTTCTCTATACCAGAAGCATAACTGCCTGTAGAAACTCTGAGGTTATGCTCAGCCTCCCTCTCCTCCATACGCCTAAGTGAGCAGAGCCAGCTGATTCCACTTCTTAAATTTGCGCTGTCCTATAAGGTGATCACGAGCTACACGTGGCTATCCAATTAAACTAACAAACGTTTAGTTCCTCAATCACACTAGCCACATTTCAAATGATCCACAGTACCTGTGACTTGTGGACCACGCTGGGCGGTGCGAGTAGAACATTTTCTTCACGGCAGAAAGTTCCACTGGATGGTGCCGTCTTCAATCGTTCTCAAAGCTGTCCTCTCCCGGGCAGCCCCACTGCCCCACCTGAGTGCACTGCCTCATTGCTTCTCATTTAGAAGACGGTCCCCACCCAGCAGAATCAAAATATCTACACCAGGACTTGCAACAATATTTTAAAAGCTCCCCTGGCAATTCTAAGGCACACGGAGAGCTGAGAAGCATGAGATTAGAGCACCAGCTATAAATATGTGTGCCTAAGAAGACCTCCAAGTCAGGAAACATAAATAAAATTCTACATTTTAAGTGCTGAGTACAACCCTGGAGTTGTAGCTATTTTAAGCATAAACTCAATGCTTTTACAAACCCAAATTCTTAAGTGCCCTTTAATGATTACTAAGTATTGCCCTAATCAAACGGGCTTATCCTGAGTGTTTCCTAGCCCTTAATTATATGAATTAATTCATCTGCTGGTAATAAAATTATTTAACATTAATTCTTACTTTGAACACAAGCCGTGCAGTGTTCTAAGATTTAATGTTATATTTGGCTGGCTTTTAGAGCACACAATTACATACATTCTTTTGCTTTCAACTAAAACCCAGAGGAGAGACAAATTTATCTTAGTCATAGCTACTCGTGGACTCCTTACAAATTTGCATCTTATTTTTTCATCAGGGTAATATAAACATCAGTGCCGGACTCTCATGACCTCAGAGCAGGTTGTCAGGATCAGTGTTGGCATGCCAGCCAGAGATGGTGGCAGACGCTGCCGGCTGCCTGCCCAATGTCCAGTCTCCCTTCTTTCCTTGCTAAGTGACCTACAGTTTTATCAGGGAAAGTGACATACCTAGCTAAAAAGGCTAGCTTTCTCCCCAGCAGTCAGAGATGGCCAGGTGATATCATTCTAGCCTTGGAGATAGGCAAAAGTCACTGGTGAGGGATTCCAGGAAAGTGGGCTAAAAGCAGCCTCCACAGAAAAGCCCTTTCCAACTTTAAGTCCTCACCCTTCCCTCATTTTTCTGTGTAAAACAAGGATGCAATTGGCTAAAGGCACAGCAGTACCTTACAATCATGAGGGTAAAAGCCACAGGCTAGGCCGGGCACAGTGGCTCACACTTGTAATCCCAATGTTTTAGGAGGCTGAGGCAGAAGGATTGCTTGAGGCCAGGAGTTCCAGAGCCTAGGCAGTATAGTGAGATCTCATCTCTACAAAAAATTAAAAAGTTGGCTGGGAGTGGTGATGCATGCCGGTAGTCCTAGCTACTCTGGAGGATGAGGCAGAAGGATCAATTGGACCCAGGAGTTCAAAGTCACAGTGAGCTATGATTGTGCCACTGCACTCCAGCCTGGATGACAGAGCAAGACCCTGTTTCTTCAAAAAACAAAACAAACCCCAAAACAGAAAAAGGCCAGGTGTAGTGGCTCATGCTGATAATCCTAATACTTAGGGAGGCTGAGGTGGGAGGATTGCTTGAGCCCAGGAGTTTGAGACCAGCCTGGGAAACAAAGGGAGACCTTGTCTCTACTAAAAATAAAAAAAAAATTAGCTGGGCATGGTGGCGCACACCTGTAGTACCAGCTACTCAGGAGCCTGAAGCAGGATGATCACTTGAGCCTGGGTGGTTGAGGTTGCAGTGAGCTATGATCGTGTTACTGCACTCCAGCCCGGGCAACAGAGCAAGACCCTGTCTCAAAACACAAAAACAAAAACTACAAGCTAAGGATGATGCAATAAGAAGACAGGAGGAGTTCAGGGTTCCAACGACATAATGAACCATCAAAACAGCCCCCAACTACCAATCTCAGGACATGTGGCGACGTGGGGAAAATAAACACCTGCCTCATTTAAGTTGCTGCATGTCAAGTTGTCTTGTGGCCAAATGCCACTCCAACTGACAGAGAGCTTTCTGAGGAAGACTTAATGTGCTTCCACACAGCAATTCCAATTTCAAGAATTTATCATAAGGTAACAGTTTAACAAAAGAAAAAAACAAAAATAAAAACCCAGAGCCCAAACTATCATATACATGTTTGTTGCAGCAAGTTCTACAAAGAAACTCATGAAAATACTCATGGTCAATAATGAGTATGGCCAATAATGCTTTCATTAAACAAATGCTTCTTAATCTTTTCTTATGTTCTAGACAGACAGAAATGAACACCACCAATATGGTCCTTGCTTTCAGGACATATCAGATTAAACAGAAAGCATCCAGCCAGTAATACTTATAATAATAAAGACTACATGAAAATAGATGTTTATGACAGATTAATTTTTAAAATGCAAAATGGCACATACATTTATGATTGCACATATGTATCTTTGTGTATATATGAGCCAGAAGTACAAGACAAAATAGAGATGAAATGAAGGGCAGTTGTGTTAAAATGGTAGACTTATGAGTCATTTTTAACTTTTTCTAAGCTGTTTTATCTATCTACCTATGTACCTAAGCCTATTCAAGCTGAACTAACCTTCTTTCTTCTATAGTAAGGTTTCCTTACCTCTCCATTTCTCTACTAGTACCATCATCCTTCTCAAAATCATCTTAGGTACCTACACTACCAATAAACACCAGTTTCAAAGCCCTGTGGATGGTCCTTTGAATGCCTTTAAATAAGCTCCTTGCCTACTCTACCTTCAGCTACTACCATTTCAGGTTGCCTTCTTTCCTGAGTGGGTCACTGCAATGGCTAAATGGTCTGTCTCCCTGACTTCAGTCCTCTCTCCCATCCAAACCATCCTGAGTACCTGTCAACACTCACCTCACCTCCTACGGAACCACTCACCTCATCTCTCCCTTGTTCAATACCCCCTGCACCTCCCCAAATGAATAACCCCACATTCCTGCCTGCATTCCCTTCACAACTTGGCACTGGCTCTATTATCCAACAACTTCATTTTTTTTCTCCCTATGAATGTGAACCTAATTAAGCCAGGCTGGTTTCTATATTGCCCTCTCAAAACTACAGTCTCATGCTTTGTTTCCTGCTGGAAGGCAGTCTTCCTACTTGTCCACCTACCTAGATCTTACATATATTACTTCTTCCCTCAAGTCTTCCCCATCCCTATAATGCACACCAATATCTGTCTTCTCTGAAATCCTGAATTACTTCTGCTCTATAATAGTATCAATTTACTCTTTCATATTGCTGTTTTAAAGAGTCACACTTCCACAAAGAAGGCTGTGAACAAAGAAAATGGTGTGCCCAGTCATTTCAAGGCCTAATACACCTTCAAACAATGTTGACACACTTTTGAGCCTAAGAATGTAGGCCGAAAACTACATAGTTTTGTGTATAATAAAGATATACTACTTTTTTCTCCCCAACTAGATCAAGAGCCTCTTAAACACAGGAGTTGTGTCTTATATTCTCCTATAGTATATATAGCTTGGCACTAAACATATGGTAGGCACTCAATAGATATTAATGAGCTAAATTAACAAGAATCAACATTTCTAACACTTAACAGGTACAAATAATATTTTGAACAATTTATTCTTTTGATATTCTTAGTGATTCATGCTTTGGAACAAATGAGTCATTAAGGGTACCAAAGAAAATACACACCATCCGAGTAAAGAGTTAAAGATTTAACGAAACCATAAAATTATAATGTAATACCGGCTAGCATTCATAGATTGTACTGGGTACCTGTTTCGATATTTTAATTTATATTATCTCACTTAACCCTCATAATAAGGTGCTATAATTACATCCACATTACAGAGAAGGAAATTAGAATTCTATGAGATCTATACAAGGTCCCATTGCTTTTCAGTCCTAGAGACGGAATGACAATCCAAGGCTGCCTGGCTTCTAAAGCTCATGCTCCTAACCATTTTCCTGCTACTCTAAAATTCAATATAGGTTAATACTTATCTTCTCTACGGTTATTCTAAGTACATAAGTATGGCCAATGCCAGATCATCTTTCCAGCTTTACTGCCTTCTATATCCCTCCTGCATACTGTTTCTGCCAAACCAGACCAAATGTGATACCATGAACACACTCCAGGTCTTTCCTGACTCCCTTCTCATTAATATTTCTCCTTCTTCTTAACAATACTCCTGTTTCTTCCTGCATACCAACACTTCCCCTTATCTGCTGAAATCCGAGTAACTCTTATTCAACACTCCATTCATGGCCATTCCTCTCTGAAGCTTTCTTAAGATTTCTCTGCTGTAGAATAAAATATTGGCTCCTACCCACTTCCTTGGGGCTTTACACTCCACTTCCAGTCTTAGGATCTTGCTTCCTACTTAGCTACTTATAGTCACATGGGACTCTTGTGCTGGACTGCAAACACTTGACGGCAGGGGGTGGAATCCAAGGAGTGTAACCAGTTCATCTTAGTACTCACCAGACCTTCTGCACACAGCACTTTGCACATAGTGGGTATCTGAAGATGATTATTGAATTTGTTTAATTCACTGTTACTGGATATCAAGAGGAAATGATTGACTTTTTCATTCTTGTTTTTTCTCAACAAAACTATACAATATATACATCCAAACATATCCAAATGCTGGCTATGCTTGAGGACACGGGCTTCCAGAGTTACCTGGAACTCACTTGGCTTTCTTTCTCCAGAGGAGGATACGACTTTGCAAGTGTGAGTTCGGTTCAAGAATCAGGAGGGTTGGTATTTGTATACTTTCCCTTGATCAAAAGTGCACAGATTGTTGGTATATATTTTGCAAAATAATGTAAAGTCAAGTATTAGGGAGGAGGGGCATAACAAGAATTCAGCTGTTTTCCAACTCTGGCAAGATCCTACCTACAGTATCCTTTGTCCCAGTGATAAGGAAAAGCCACACAAAGATAACTGCCATCTGCTCCCCAGAGCGGCCACCTCAACTCTCTTTGGTATTTTACAACTGGCTAAATAAAAAGAGCAAGTTTGTGTTTCTGAACGTTTCCCAACAATCTCAAACTCACTGAAATGCTACACAGCAATTCAAAGTGATCACCTTAGATATTCACAGATTCGAGGCTGGGCGGGGTGGCTCATGCCTGTAATCCCAGCACTTTGCGAGGCCGAGGCGGGTAGATCACTTGAGGTCAGGAGTTCAAGACCAGCCTGGCCAACATAGTGAAACTCTGTTTTTACTAAAATACAAAAAAAAAAAAAAATTAGCCGTGCATAGTGGCCGGCGCCTGCAGTCCCAGCTACTCGGGAGGCTGAGGCAGGAGAATCACTTGAACATGGGAGGTGGAGGTTGCGGTGAGCTGAGATTGCGCCACCGCCTTCCAGCCTGTCCAGACATGCACATGCTGTAATTTCATGGGAGAGTCAAAGGCTGGCCAAACCTCAGTCTCAGGTATGCAATGTGATAAATGGTTTAAAACAGTGTTTTATAAAAATTAGCAAGATTATGGAGTAGAATACCATACATATTACAAGCGCTTATGAAAACCAAAGAATTTTATTTTATTTATATTTAGAGACGGAGTCTCACTCTGTTGCCCAAACTGGAGTGCAATGGTGCAATTTCGACTCACAGCAACTTCCACCTCCCAGGTTCAAGCGATTCTCATGTCTCAGCCTCTGGAATGCTGGGATTACAGGTGTGCGCGACCATGCCTGGCTAATTTTTGTATTTTTTGTAGAGATGAGGTTTCGCTATGTTGTCCAGGCTGGTCTTGAACTCCTGGCCTCAAGTGATCTACCCGCCGTAGCCTCCCAAAGTGCTGGGATTTCAGGCGTGAGCCACCACACCCGGCCTAAAGAATTTTATAATAATGTTTTCAGAGTTGCCACAGGCTAGGAATGTTTTTGTTAGCCGCACTTCAGTTAAAGAACGTGTGAATAAAGAAAGCCATGATGCTTTTAGTCAGTTAAGCTGAAGTTTTTTCCTATCTATGGCACTACGAAAAGGGACTGCTGGATAACTGAGAAAGTGTATCAGAGTAGTGAAGAATGTGAACGCTCACACTGGATGGCCTGTGTTCAAATCCTGTTTCTAACACACACTGTGTCATCCTGGGAAGATGATTTAAGCTTTCTAAACTAAAGCACTGTCATTTATAAAAAAGAGTAACAGTAAGTTCTCCTCAAAGGGTTGTTACACACATTAAATTAGATAATACCCTTAAAAATCTTAAAACACAGCCTGCCCCGCAGTGAGAGTTCAATGTTCATTATTATTCTTCCTTAACACAGTTACTGAGTCTTTAGATATGTACTATCTGGGGAAATGGTATGTGTATATGTTTGTTAAATATGTACAAATTTGAAGCAGCCTTACTTTTTCCTGATTACAGAAGCATTTTAGTCCAATCAACCTGAGACCACCAGAATCACTCTAGTCCAGCAAACTCAGGTCAGTTGACCGCCACAAAGAGCAAGAGACAGTGTAGCAGTGGAACCTGTGGGGCGTCTCTCCAAACGAGGGAAAACATAACATTACTATGGGATTCTAGGGAACAGTGGAGTGAAGGTGAAGTTTAAATGAAGCAGCATTTTGATAGGCTCAAGGCAGGGCTGTGTAAAGGGGTCAACGTTGGGTGGATCCAGGGTCTCTTTTCCTGAAGGCTGTGAGATAGATATACTGAGTCCAGAAACCCCATAACTGCAGCTCTGCATCTGGGTGGTGAATCGAAGCTGCTTCTTTGTGTCAAGCTGACTTAGATCATCCAGGCAAAAGTAGAATCTGTCATTCTTACTGATATAATTTCAAACAGGAACTGGCAGTTTAAGATTTTTGAAAACAAAGTTTCTCAGTGAATACGAAAGCACAAAGAAGGGGATCATTATGACATTTTACTGCCATGGCAGGTACTTAGGGGAAATATTGTTTCCTGTTTACTTTGTAGGTGGCTTTAGTGTCTGTTATACCAGTCCGATAAATGGCTGGGCAGATGTTACTTTCTCAGTCTGCACCAGTTTTTACTTTCTCTAAAGTAGCATATGTTCATTGAAGAAAATGAGAAAATACACAAAGCACAACATTCAAAGTTAACCGCTATTAACATTTGGACTATCTTTATAATCTTTTTCTATGCAAACATAATTTTTTTGTTTTATAAAACTAGGTTTATGCTATGCATATTGCCTTAGAGCCTTTTTTATTTACTAATTTATAATTAATATTTTCCACCACAATTAAATATTCTAATGCTACACCATGACCAATATATGGTATTCCATTGTATAGATACACCAAAAATCTTTTTAACCAAACCCTTTTTGTTAGGCATTTTGGTTATTATAAGCTTTTCTCTATTTAAATAAAATTGCAGCCTGGCGTGGTGGCTCACATCTGTAATTCCAACACTTTGGGAGGCCAAGGTTGGTGGATAGTTTGAGGCCAGAAGTTTGAGACCCAGCCTGGGCAACACAATGATACCTCATCTCCACAGAAAATGCAAAAATTATCCCGGCACAGTGGCCTCCCTCCCTTACCCAGGATCCCATAGATAATAAACAACAGCCATATTTAAGACCAGCCTGGCCAATATGGTGAAATCCTGTCTCTACCAAAATACAAAAATTAGCCTGGCGTGGTGGGGCATGCCTGTAGTCCCAGCTACTCGGGAGGCTGAGGCAGAAAAATCGTTTGAACCCAGGAGGTGGAGGCTGCAGTGAGCTGAGATCGCACCACTGTATTCCAGCCTGGGTGACAGAGCGAGACTCTGTGTCCAAAAGAAAAAGACCGCCAGTGTATACCCTCTGTCATCTTTTTTCCTTGCCTTCATCCTGCTTGCTGGAATTAGGATACGGTGGGTGAAATTCTAGAATCCACCCCGGACCATGAAAACTCTGGATGGCAGAGCAGTGAGCTGGAAGGAGACTGGGTCCTTGAGAAGGAAGGAGTCCCCATACCACAAGTCCTGGGCTGCCTGCTTTACTATTCAGCCTTAACAAAGAAGGAAACTCTGCCATTGGCAACAATGTGGATGAACCTGGAGGACACTGTGCTAAAAAAAAATAAGCCAAATACTGCATCGTCTCACATACATGTAGAATCTGAAACAGTCCAACTCCTAAAAGCAGAGAGTAGAATGGTGGTTACCAGGGGCTGAAGGTGGTAGGGAGACTGGAAGATGCTGGTTAAATGGTACAAAGGTGAGTAACTCCTGGAGAGCTAACACACAGCATGGTGACTACAGTTGGTAATACCATATGATATACTTGAAATCTGCTAAGAGTTGATCCTAGGTGTTCTCACCACACACACAAAAAGGTAACCATGTGAGGTAATTGATATGTTAATTAGCTTGATTGCGGTAATTACTCCACAATGTGTACATACATCAAATATCAGCCAGGCATGGTGGCACACCCCTGTAATCCCAGCACTTTGGGAGGCTGAGGCAGGAGGGAGGATCCCTTGAGCCCAGAAGGTCAAGGCTGCAGTGAGCTGTGATTGCACCACTGCACTCCAGCCTGGGTGACAGCGAGAACCTATCTCTAAATAAATATATGACGCTGTACACCTTAAATATACAGAATTTTTATTGGTCACATGTACCTCAATCAATCTGGGGAAAAAGCTGCTATACTTTGGATGCCATCATTATTTGGGAGGTTTCTGGTAACCTTCAGCTGAATTGGATCCTAACTACTTTAAGTACCTCCAATCTATTCATGGGTTGAAGCCAGTGGCTCTCAACCAGGAGCAGCTTTTCCCCCTAAGACACTTGGCAATGTCTGGAAGCATTTTTGTTTGTCGCAACTGTAGGGGTACAGCAGAATACTGCTGGCATTCAGTGGGTAGGGGCAAGGCACACTGCTAAAAATTCTACAATAAACAGAACAACCTCCCACAATAAAGAATTATCTAGCCCCAAATGTCAATTTTACCAAGACTGAGAAACCTTAGGTTAAAAATGTCTCTCAGAAAGGTCAGTGAGAAAACACCCTTTGTTCATTGCAATAAACGTGGTAAAAAAAAATGAGGTGTCCATTTCAGTCAATATTCTCCTCAACAGAGTTTCCATGTATCTCAAATAGTACAACCAGTTTTCAAATAATTAGAGTGCAGTGAATTACACAACAGGATGTCTAGTCAAGACTTCAGACGGGAAGCAGGTGCAAGAATACTCCATTTACAAGAGAATCTCAATACCAGCTGCATGTTACAATCACCCGGGGCGCTTTTAAAAAATCCTGATGCCCGGATTCCCCTCCAGACCACTTAGATAAAACTTCCCAGGGGTGAAGCCGAGGCACCTACCTGTGGAAAAGCAAACCATTTTCATTAGCACACAGTTTACAATGCACTGCAGGATTACACAACGCAGGCAGCACCGGATGCTTTCCTGGGCCACAAGCCACCCACGCCTTTATAAGAGGTTCTGAAAGGACAGACCTTTAATTTCTACTGTAATGGTTGCTTTGACCCCACTTTATCTTCAAAACAAGGGAACACTCAGTCTTTTCTCTAGTATAATGGCAATTGTGAGTTTCACTAATAGATGCACCTTCATTCTGAGCTCTGGTTTGCCTTCCTTGACTGTGGCATCCCTCACCACCCGCACTAACCATGGGAAACCTATCCAGCTGCCCTTTAATATCCTGAACCAGGATGGCATTCACATTTTTGGCTCTTGTGCTGTTAGCAGAGTCGGTCACTGCTCCTACCAGAAAACAATGGAAAATTCAAAATATCACACAAGTATAACCACCACATCTTCACTTCAACATCCTGCATCCAGAAAAGAAGAAAAAGAAAAGCTACAAAAGCTAGTGGGATATACAACTTACTTTTTTAAAAGGTCTCAGTGGTTCTAACATACAGTCAAGGTTAAAACCACTAAGTTAGTATATTTGAAAGATGCATTTCTAATTCTACTGTGAAAGCACTTCATGCTGATTCAGAAAATAACCAAACTATTCCAGGACTACAAATATCACCTGCAAGGTTTTTTGTGTTTGTTTTTAGTGCATTCTGCCCTAACAGAGTTGAAGGACTTTATTTCCTTTAGAAAATACGCATCTCTCAAATATGTAAAAAATAAAAGTGGATAGGTACATCAACTGCTTAGTCTAAATAAAACACATTACCTGCCTTAGGCAGCCTATCCCAAAATTGTACTGAGAGCAATCTGAAGATAGTAACATAAAACACCAATAAAGTCAGATAGCAGAGTACTATAATTGTACCAGAAAAACAACAGAACAGCTCAGTCTATGAATTAAGAAAACAGCTCCAGTCGGGCATGGTGGCTCACACCTGTAATCACAGCACTTTGGGAGACTGAGGCGGGCAGATCACTTGAAGCCAGGAGTTCGAGACCAGCCTGGCCAATATGGCAAAAACTAGTCAGGTGTGGTGGCGTGTGCCTGTAGTCCAGCTACTTGGGAGGCTGAGGTGGGAGGATCGCTTAAACCCATGAGGCAGAGGTTGCAGTGAGCTGAGATCCCTCGTAAAAGGATCCAACCTAATTAAATCTGAGAATGGATTCCTTTTGCCTCTAACAGACTAGTCACCTGACAAGCTCGATTATTTAATCCAAATACCTCCAAGTGCCCTTCCCACTGACTCTGCAAACTCTGCTGGAAATGCAAAGCCTAGTAATAAGGTGGAAGACAGAGGAACATACAACACACAGAACGGGGATAGTGCCCAAAAGGAATGCGCCTTCCTGGTGCCTGTGTCCCGTCACTCCTTGGTGGCGGTGGGTACACCGTGGCAGGAGGCCATACTAGAAAGAGGTTAGGAACTGCCACATTTTATTTCACTCTCACTTATCAACAGTCACTGACAATGTCACTGAAGATGCTCAACGGTCACTCAAAAGGCATCCTTTAAATGTCAGACGATCCAGCTTGCCCATGGACTGGTGAAAGGATGAACCAAACGTGCTATATTCACACCATGGAATATTATTCAGCCAAAAAAAGGAATGCAGCATTGATACGTTATACAATGCAAATGAACCTTGAAAACACAATGAGTGAAAGCAACCAGACACAAAAGGCCACATACTACATGATTCCATTTATATGAAATGTCCAGACTAGGCGAATCCGTAGAGACAGAAAGCAGACTGGTGGCTGCCAAGGGCTGCAGGGAGGGAAGGAATGGGGAGTGACTGCTAGTGGGCACAGGGTTTCTTTTTAGGGTGATGAAAATATTCTGAAATTACAAAGTAGTGACAGTCACAGAGTCTTTGAATACACTAAAACCACTGAACTGTACACTTAAAGGTGGTGAATTCTATGGTATGTGAATCATATCTCATGTTTTTAAAGGCATTCTTCAGTTTAGCACTTCTACTGCCTCTTAAGTCCCTCAGTGCTCAAGACCAAAGGGCCTGCTTCTCAGGGCACCTAGGGTGCTATCCCTTTAATCTTGCCCTATTTATGATGTCAAGAGGAAGTCATCTTTGAGAAAGAGTTAAGGGAAAGGAAAAACGTAAAATCAGAACTTCAGTGTAATCTTCCATCAATCAAGTTAAGGCAATCCATGATGTTCCTACTGCAACAGAAGTAAGCTGTTCAGGCCGGGCGCAGTGGCTCAAGCCTGTAATCCCAGCACTTTGGGAGGCCGAGACGGGCGGATCACGAGGTCAGGAGATCGAGACCATCCTGGCTAACACGGTGAAACCCCGTCTCTACTAAAACACAAAACTAGCCGGGCGAGGTGGTGGGCGCCTGTAGTCCCAGCTACTCAGGAGGCTGAGGCAGGAAAATGGCGTAAACCCGGGAGGCGGAAATTGCAGTGAGCTGAGATCCGGCCACTGCACTCCAGCCTGGGTGACAGAGCGAGACTCCGCCTCAAAAAAACAAAAAAACAAAAACAGAAGTAAGCTGTTCAATCATCCTGGAGCAGTGTACACCATAGTTTTACTGTTTTTCATTGTAGAGATGGGGTTTTGCCATGTTCCCTGGGCTGGTCTTGAACTGCCAGGCTCAAGCAATCTGCCCTCCTCAGCTTCCCAAAGTGCTAGGATTTTTTTTTTTTTTTTTTTTGAGCTACTTCTTTATCTACCAGATGATGAACTGTATATAGTATTTAAATAGTTCTGAATCTTTGGCTGGTACATTTTGAAGAAGATAAACCATTCATTTTATCAAGATTCATTCATCTTACAATACAGGAACTGTGTTAAGATGCAAAATAACAGATGGTGCTAGAGAACCAGTAGTGGATTATTCAAAATAATTAGTTCTGATTTTAAAAAATCAGGAGCTCGCCTGTAGTCCCAACTACTTGGAAGGCTGAGGGAGGAGGACTGTTTGAGCCTAAGAGTTTGTCCAGCATGGGCAACACCACAGGACCTTGTCTCTTAAAAAAAAAAAAAAAAATCTCATGCCTTTCTGTTTCCTCCATTAACTATTAAATACATCCCTATGTGCAGTGCTGGAATCTTCAGTTTGGCACACAAAATAGAACACTCACCCATAAGTCTGTAAGAACAAGGAATACCAATTCTCTTAATTTGCCACTGTTGACTCTCGATAGTTATCTTAAACTCGCTTGAGGTTACCAAATAGTCCACATCTGCCTTTACTGTGGAAAGACTATTTGGTCAAAGAAAATGCTCAGGAATTCAATGAAGCCACAAATTATCAACATGAATTATCTGTTTGTAAACAATGTCTTAGGAAGAAATTACAATGTTGTGGGGCATAGTCATCATGCTACCTTGTCACACCAGGCACAGCAAATAAAAGACTCAGACATAAATAAAACAAATCTATAAAGAATATCATGTAGCCTATTCAAAATTATGCATGGCAAGAGAAACATAAAATCTCCAAATATTGTATCAGATATATATTATGCCCAAAATTAAATTACTTGTAAACAAATCCGTTTACATTGAACCCATCATTATGTATTTGAGGTATATATTTGTGAATTGAACCCGTCATTATGTATTTGAGGTATATATTTGTAAAGTGAACCCGTCATTATGTATTTGAGGTATATATTTGTGAAGTGAACCCGTCATTATGTATTTGAGGTATATATTTGTAAAGTGAACCTGTCATTATGTATTTGAGGTATATATTTGTGAATTGAACCCGTCATTATGTATTTGAGGTATATATTTGTGAAGTGAACCCGTCATTATGTATTTGTGACACCTAGATTAAGACATGACACCATGTATAAGAACACAGTGGCATCTACACGGTATGTCTCCTTCGATGGTGTTTTATTCGAATCAGAAAATTAAACAGCATGAGTCATCTTAACATTAACCCTAGTTCACAAGTGAATGTCACAAGTTTAAAAACCTCAACTAATTCAAACACCCAATTTCAACCAATATTTTACTTTTCCATGAGGGATTTACCAAAACTATTAATGAAAAACAAAATGAACATATAAGAGTTTTCTTTCTTTCCCATGTATTATCATTTGGGAACATTAAAAAGAAGGGTAGAGAAACAGAAGTCTAGAAAATTTACAAACTAGATAATACTATATAATCACACTAAATGTGTATATACTGTTAAAAAAAAAACACAAAAATAAACACTCACCCCTAAAATGTCTCAGGTATAACAAGGGACATTGCGCTCCCCTATAAAGATACTCCTATGGTATTTTCAAATGTGTTTTCTCAAAATAATTAATCTAGAACCTCTTATTCTCAAACCCAAGCCTCTGTACTGTCCAAGACAAACAAAAACCAACACAACGTTCTACTCTGTAATTTAAAAACACATCATCTCCTTCTGATGTCCTTCCAGGTCCTTCCAAAGCTTTTCTAAGGTAGTCATCTGAGCAGCTAAGCAGGTACTCCTGACATCTGAAGAGCTTTCAATCTATTATAGCCTTATTACAGCTGACTCTTGAAAAACATAGGTTTGAACTGCATGAGTCCACTTACAAAGGATTTTGTTCTGCCTCTGCCACCTGAGACAGCAAGACAAATCCCTCCTTATTCTCCCCCTCCTCAGCGAACTTCCATGTGAAGAGATGAGGATGAAGACCTTTATGATGATCTGCTTCCACTTATTGCATAGTAAATATATTTTCTCTTTCTGATTTTCATAATATTTTCTTTTCTCTAGCTTACATCATTGTAAGAATACAATATATAATACATATAACATACAAGATAGGTGCTAATAACTGTTTATGTTATTGGTAAGACTTTGGTCAACAGTAAGGTATTTAGTAGTTAAGTATTTGGAGAGTCATTTTTTCTTTTTTCTTTTTATTGTTTTTATTGTTTTTTGAGACGGAGTCTCGCTCTCTCACCCAGGCTGGAGTGCAGTGGCATGATCTCAGCTCACAGCAACCTCCACCTCCCAGGTTCAAGTGATTCTTATACATCAGCCTCCTGAGTAGCTGGAACTACAGGCATGTGCCACCACACCTAGCTGATTTTTGTATTTTTAGTAGACGGGGTTTCACCGTGTTGGCCAGGCTGGTCTTGAACTCCTGACCTCAAGTGATCCGCCCACCTTGGCCTCCCAAAGTGCTGGGATTACAGGTGTGAGCCACTGTGCTAGGCCCAAGTCAAATGTTATATGTGATTTCTGACTGGGGTGGGGCGGTGGGGAGTGTGGGTGCCCCCAACTCCCAAATTGTTCAAGAGTCAACTGTATTTGAAAAACCTAATACTTTGGAAAAAAGTCATTCTAAGTACACTGTTAAGGAGATGCTGGATAAATTTAGCTGTCACCAAATAGTAAGATTTATAGACTTGTTTTATTTCTGCTTCCCTGCCTACTACTTTTTTTTTTTTTAACCTAACTAGGCAGTGGATGATAATCAGTAGCTGTTGCTGTGCTATAACTGAAGACCAAATACCTTAGCTGCTTCAAGAACTCCACATCAGAGTTGCTGTTAATGAGCTTGATGAAGTCCTCATAAGAGGGGGCATAGGTGTAGGCTCTCTTGTGATGCTCATTCACTTGCTCTCTGTACTCCAGCTGGGCAAGCAGCATTTGGTTAATGTAGTCTGGATTACTCAGTAACTCCACTACCGGCTTCAAGACTACAGGAAGAAGAAGAAATCGCTACTGAGAAAGGTATTCTTCTTTAAGGGAACTGTTTATATATCACATAACTGAAACCACATTTGGAAAACATTCTCCAAGTAGCCAAACAGAGGACTATCTATATAATACAATAAACAATTCAAAAATGTATACACATGCACACATACCGCTGCCTATCCCTCCAAATATTTTATCATCTGTGGCTATAATCAAGCCGTCACTTTAATAAATAAGTGAAATGTAAAGGAATAATGAAGTCATTTGGAACTCAAGTTGCTAACAAAACTATCAAAATTAAAGCTGGGCACAATGGCTCACACCTGTAATCCCAACACTTTGGGAGGTTGAGACTGGTGGATCACTTGAGGTCAGGAGTTTGAGACCAGCCTGGCTAACACGGTGAAACCCTGTCTCTACTAAAAATACAAAAATTAGCCAGGCATGGTGGCACACGTCTGTAATCCCAGCTACTCAGGTGGCTGAGACAGGAGAATCGCTTGAATCCAGGAGGCGGAGGTTGCAGTGAGCCAAGATCGCGCCACTGCACTCCAGCCTTGGCAACAGAGTGAGACTCCGTCTCAAGAAACAAACAAATAAAAAAAACTAAAAAAATTAGGTATACTGATTTTCTTCTTTTATTTATTTTGTAAGTCTCAATATGTTTTGACAAGCTTAGTCTGCCAAAGGATGCAAGTCAACATTCTCCCCAAGTGGTTAAAACAGACCTTAGAGAGGAAGTTAAAAAGTCAATGACACTATTACAAAGCCATCCTTTACCTTTAGATTTGAAACTTCCTTTTTGCTCTGTGGTTGGTTATAATAGCTGATGGGCACAGCTGGCTTATCCTGATATAGTAAATGAGATAATCACTGCATCTCAAATGCAATGCTATTTGTCTGAGACTGAGATGAGGGAAAGTTTCTCTTATCCTGACTAAGCATTTCCTTGGATATAGTTAACTTTTTTCCAGTAATCACATTATATTGTGCTACAGTTCCTTTTTATTTATTCCAAGTTCACAAAATTATGTACAGTCATGCACCACATAATGACATTCTGGTCAACAACAGACCGAATATATGACAGTGGCCCCCATAAGATTATAATGAAGCTGAAAATTTTCTACCATTTAATGATGTCAAGCTGGTGTGAACAAACCTACTGCACTGCCAATAGTATAAAAATACAGCATATACAATTATGTACAGTACATAATACTTGATAATGATGATAAATGACTATAATTACAAAAGAGTAAAAAAGTTAAAAAAATTAATAGTTCATAAAGTAAAAAAAGTTATAGTAAGCTAAGGTTAATTTATTGAAGAAAATAAAATTTTAAATAAATTCAGTGTAGCCTAAGTGTACAGTGTTTATGAAGTCTGCAGTGGTGCACAGTCATGTCCTAGGCCTTCACAGTCACTCCCCACTCACTCGGACTCACTCAGAGCAACGTCCAGTCCTGCAAGCTCCATTCATGGTAAGTGTCCTATATAGGTGTACTATTTTTTATCTTGTATACCGTATTTTTACTGTATCTTTTCTATATTTAGATACACAAATATCATTGTGTTACAATGCCTACAGTATTCAGTAGAGTAATACGGTGTACAGGTTTACAGTCTAGGGGCAATAGGCTACACCATATTGCATCCGTGTGTAGTGGGCTATCCCATGTAGGTGTGTAAGTACGCTCTATGATATTTGCACAATGACATTGTCTAATGACACATTTCTTGGGACACATCCCTGTTGTTAAACAATGCATTACTGTATAGGCATTACCAAAAAATCATATAGCAAAGCTATTTTAAGTAAATATACTAATCAGAATTTGACTGTGGTCAAGCATGGTTGCTCACACCTGTAATCTCAGCACTTTGGGAGGCCTAAGTGGGAGGATCACTTGAACCCAGGAGTTCAAGACTTGCCTGGGCAACATAGTAAGACCCCCACCTCTATTTAAAAAAAAAAAAGAATTTGAATACACACACACACACACATACGTAATATATAAACATACACACTATGGATATTATATAGCTATTATACACACACACACACACGCATACTTTCATTAATGTACATATTATTGGCCTAGATAACTCAAAAGCTATCACAAATGAACGCTTCCTTGTGGAGAGCATAAGAACTGGTTTTCTGTGTCAAAATATACAACATAATGGACTGTGTATTTGGCAATATGTCATATTAAAAATGTAAGTTTATCCTGTGTGGCCAAATACTTTGAGAGACATAGCAACAAAATTTTGAAAATACTTCAAATCCTGTACGTTCAACAGTAAACAAGGTCTGCATAGGTGTTATACAAATTATTTTCACATTACTATGTAGCACATTAGTTTGCGCACTTATTGAATTAGTAAAATCAACTGTACAAGTCTACCTTTTGTTGTGAGAATTTCTGCAAGCATTATACGTAAGCTGAGAGACTGCACATCCTTTGAGGGGAGGAGACAAAACACCAGAACCCGAGAACATGTTTGTAGAAATCTTACTTCATCATCTGAGTTCCGCAAGCATGTGTGCAACACAAAAGGCCTTGGCTGTTCTTCATGTCTAAACAAAGAGAGTGAAAAAGAAGGAGAGAAATTTCTAGAAACAATTCAATTATGTACTATTAGGTAAAAAATATTTCAAATGGGAAACACACTGGTTATGGTAACTCTGCCATCTGCTCAACAATCAAATTTCCTCGACCATCAACTAACCTGGAAAACTTTTGCTAGAATAAATGCAAACGCATGGCTTTTCTGGATTTCAGATGAAATCATAACGACTAACTTCAGTAGCATCAAAGGGTATATAGATAACTCCAAAATCATAGCAACAATCTAAAAAGGTACGAGTATTTATCTGGGTAATTTTTAAGTCTTCTAGATGTTTTCTTAAATGTGACCTGCAGCTTCATTTTTCAAAAAAACCTAACAAAGCATAAACCAAGGTCGCCAGCCTGCTTTCTGACTGGGAGATCACAGGATAAAAAGCCTACAGGTATTTCTAGTGAGCCAGAGGGTCTATAAACTCCACGTTATCTAATTTGTTGGCAAATTGCATTCTGTGAGGCTCCCAAGTATTTTTCAGCCAGTCTTGACAACTTTGGTTGTGCACTTCCCTGTCAGTACTGACTCCATCCCAGGACCATTAATGTGGAGGATCTGAGTGAAGAAGACTGGAAAATAGAACTTTCTATACTTCCCTTCCCAAAGTATCTTGATAGTGATTCAAGAAAGCTTGGGATGCTGCTTTTTCTAATGTCTTCTAGATAAGGAGGCAAAATAGAAGAGATTCTTACAGTAACTAGTGGGCAACACTGAGAAAAAACATGAAACAGAGGGAGAGAAACATACCAGGTACCGCACAGGAAATGAAAGTAGTGCGTATTAGTGCCTTTATGACCCGTGCCTCTCAGGTGTTAACTGAAACTTATTTTTGCACTGGAGACTGAAGACTAGTTTCTAGAGTGTATAACGCTAGAAAAGAAAGGTTTCCTCTGTCTTGTACAACCTGGAGGAATTCTATCCTAACGTGTAAAGCCAACGACATGAAAAGAAATTTTTAGAAGAAGTCTTTTGCATATACTGATAGGCTGACTTTTCAAAAGGCACCTTCAATTATTTTAAACTCTATCTTTGCTGCCAGTTAGGTTGATATTTTATTATAGTAAGGTTAAGATGCCACTCCTTTATCATATCAAGCACTTTTAAAGGTAATTCTTTTTTAAAATATCTATTTAGTTAATAAGCACTGGAGGAAGTTGGGGAAAAAAATCCACTTTTACCAGAGAAGCTTATTTAAATAATATCAAAATCCCTCTCAAAGAGTACACAGTGCCTTCTCCGTATCAGTGGAAGGCAGACAACAAAGGAGCCTGGTGCTCAGACTGCCACAAGTTCCTCTCCCTCCTACAGCTAAGTTAGGGAAAATCCTTCTGACTGAGCCAAAGGCCAGAGGGCTGGCCAAAACAGCTTGATCTACGGTAAAAGGAAAGGCAGATCTCTCCCTGGAATCCCTCCACTAACTCCAAGCAGGATATTCCTAAGACGTGCTCTAAAAGCGGACATCAAGTATTGCTTCAAAGCCAAGAAAGCATCATGAGGGGTGAGGCTGCTTCTGTGGCAGGAGATGTCTACTAGCCTTCTGGTGGGTTGTAGCCATCAGTCTTTGCAGCATCCTTATTGTGTTCAGTGTGGATCAATCATTTGTTTGTGTAATTCCTACTACTTACCTCTGGGTTCTCATTCCTTGAGTGAGCAAAAGGACTTTAATATTTTATAAAAAAGTTTCAAATGTACAATGACTTAATCCTCCTACCTACACCAAAAAGTAGACATCATCATTTGTATTCTATAGATGAGAAAATTAAGATCTGAATGATTATGTGAACAGTCAATGTCACGGAGGTAATAAGTGGTAGAAATAACTCTCTCAAGTCCTGTTCTGTTTCAATCTCAAGTCCCAACTCTTTATATTACACCACAATCAGAAATTACAAAGATAAAAAAGAACATTTCAGAGATAAAGAAGGAAAACATGAAAAGAAACCATTCTTTTTTTCCCTCAAACTGCATGCCAGTACTTGACCAGCAAAGAAGAAAACTATGAAATTAAAGATGCTACTGAAACAATAGTATAAAAGCAATCATTTTTAGATTTTCCCAAAACATGCTGGAGCAAGACAGACGGGACAAAGGAAGAGGAAGCAGAGGCAAGAACTAAATGTGATCTAGATTGGCTTAAAGCGGCAACAGAATGATGGTCTAGAAATAAATACAGGCTGACCGGAAAGCTGCCTCCATGAACAATTGCCCACCAGCCAACTAAAGGATGTGTTGTTTTATTAAGGCAATTTATTATTCTTTGTCTGATAGTGGCCAATTCAATTGGGTGCTACCCAGGCTACCAAAGTCATTCTGCTGCCAATAGACATCTGCACACTACTGGAAATTCCTAGGACAAGAGCACTGTTGACCTGGGGCAGGCAGATACAGCTATTTGCCATTAAACCTGGACTCACTGTCTGCCAGTCTCATTGTATGGTTTGTATAAGATGCTACACAGACAATATTAGTTCTCCAGGACGCAATCATCTATATGAAAAATGCCAGTGACCTACTGGTACTTTTTCAAATATCCATAATCCATGAGAAATGTGGTACAATTTTTTTTCTTTATTTTGTTCTTTATTCTTTATCATCAATTAGGGCTTCTAGGCATAGCCCAGATGCCAGTGAGATAAATCTACCCTTGGCATAAGAAAACTAGAAACCCAAAGAGAAGGAGCTTCTAATATTAAATCACTTTCTGTTTCTATTATTCTGATGCTTTATCCATATATTTATACTATCCACAAAAGCAGTAATCTCAAAAGCTAGTAAACGTCTCGATGAAAAATATATTCTCATGTTGAAATTAAATAATCATAAAACCACTGAATTTTTCTAACCACTTGCTCTTCTCCCAAATCTAAACCCATCAGTTTTCTAACTGGAATAAACACTGATTTAAAATACTGTCCTCAAGTCGGCACAGTAGCTCACTGTAATCCCAGTACCTTGGCAGGCTGAGGCAGGTGGATCACTTGAGGTCAGAAGTTCAAGACCAGACTGGCCAACATGGTGAAACCCTATCTCTACTAAAAATACAAAATGTAGCTGGGTGTGGTGGCACATGCCTATAATCCCAGCTACTTGGGGGGCTAAGGCACAAGAATTCTTGAACCCGAGAGGTGGACGTTGCAGTGAGCTGCGATCACACCACTGCACTTTAGCCTGGGCAAAGAGTGAGACTGTCTGAAAGAAAAAAATAAAATAAAAAATAATATATATATATGGAGAGAGAGAGAGAATACTGTCCTCTATTGGACCATCATTTACATACTTTCAAATGAGCTTTCACTGAATTCAAATACGTCTTTCACAGTATTTGTCAAGAGGGACTATGGAACACTTGAAATAATGGATACCACAGCAAATTAGCAGGTGCTTGCAGAGGTTGGTGAACACTTCGAAAGCAGAGGCTGAAGCTTCTGAGACTCTAGGAGGTAACCCAAGAGCCCTATTTCTCTCACTTTCCTTATTGATTCACATCCCTCCCCACTTACTGGAAGTTACTTTCTCTATAAGCAGCAGTTTTCAAAGGGAGGTCCAGAGACTCCTGGGTGTCCCCAAGATCCTTGCAGGGGATCTGGGATGTTAAAACTATAGTAATATAAAAAGGTCATTTGTCTTTTTCATTCTCATTCTTCCAAGCATAGTAGTTTCCACAGGCTACATGTGAGATGACATCATCATTCTTGTGGCTAAGGAAAAGTGTACCGTGTACTCCTGCACTTTAAAAATTCCTAGTTTTTAAATATCAAATATGGTAAATATCAATAGATACAATGAGTTGTGAACTGGTAAATGTTGGCTCTCCTGAGAAAAAAAATGCTCTGATTTGGATCATTTGCCCATTCCATGGTGTAAATACTCTCACCATGGCCCATTTCAAGTTACCAATCTGGTATAACTGAACCAAAAGTTGGGAACACCTGTGCACAGTTCACTCCTGCATGCCAGTACAAGCCAGTTCCAGCACGCCACTAGATAGAACCCATAGAAATGAGCTCTTTGAAGTTCTCAGAAACTTTTAAAAATGTAGAGAAATCCCGGGAACACAAAGTCTGAGAATCACTGCTTTACAGTAATGTTTTTCAAACCATGGTTTATGACTTTTAAGTAAGAAAATACAATTGAGTTGGTCTTAAACATTAATTTTTAAAAATGTTAAAAAAAAGTGTCAAAGTCATTAGAGGTAGTAAAAGTACTGTTTTATGAAACTGGGTCATAATATCAAGTGAATTTCTCACAGTGGGTCCTAGTTTCAAAAAAAAGTTCGTAAAACACTGGGGTGGGAAGCTGGAAAACAGTGGGCATGTCACAGCTCTGTGGATTTTTGCCTCATAAACCTGAGGGAGAGAAGAAGAGTCACAGGAAGGGGCAAGACAGCTGGGAACGGAGACCTGCTGCACAGCCGCATTCAGCAGCAAGGTCGCCTACATGAACAGCATCACAGGGCAGAAGGGTGACGTCATCTAAATACTTTACCTCTTCCCTGAAGGCGAGAATAGGCCACATTAACTATTCCCATTCCTGTTCCAACCGTGTCCATATCCACACAGGCAGAAGGCTACTCATTTCAGTTGGACAGCTTTTTATGTACAATTGTTAGGTACACAACAATACAAAGGGCTAACAAGCCTAAATATTAGCTACTTTCATAATGAAATTCCTCTAATTAAAGCCCACAAGCTCCAATATGTACAACTGTTATGTAACAATACAAAGGGCTAATAAGCCTAAACATTAGCTACTTTCATAATGAAATCTCTCTAGTTAAAGCCCAGAAGCTCCAATATTAAGTACCTTTGAAAATCAGTTTTCAGGATATCGTGATGCAACAGAGTTCAACACAGGACTCACAAAAAGGAACATGAACCATATTTAAATTTGTCTAAATACTGTAAACTCATTCACTCTGCTCATGCTAGAAAACACTATATTTAAATTTTTTATGTCTAGGTACTCATAATACTATAAGATCATCACAGTGCTGGCTCAGTAAAATTCATTTTACTGTTTATTTATAGAATTAATTGTATTTATAAAGTGGTTTTCCAGCAGAAAGTGAAAACCAAAACTACTCTATCAGAACACAACGATTATTCCCCCTTAATAAATCTACATTTTCAAGCAAGTGCCAGCAATAGGCAGAATATTCTAGAGTTTTATCTTGACTTTGACCCCTTACTCAATTAAAAAAAAAAATGTAACGCAAAAAAAGGGGGTAAGTTGCTTATAACGGTTACCTGGCATTAGCAGCTTTCAGGTCACAGAAATGAGTGAGTAAAGTCCTCACAACATCATTGCAGACAACTTTAACCACATCCACGTGACTCAGTCTGTGGTGCAGCTGTCTGGCAATTTCCCAAAAGTCTTCCAAGAGCAGATGGTAAAGTTGTCCCTCATCTCTGCTGAGGTTTCCATACCAGGACAGAATGTAATCTCTATAACTGTAGTCGAACACTACCAGGAATAAACAAAGCAATGAGTAAAACAAATGAAAGAAGCAAACACCAAGACCGCATTTCTACTGAAACTGGCCACCTAACTATGTAATATTCACTGTTTAAAGTTGAAGAGAGGAGAAAACAGAACTCATGAGAACTCCGAAGTCTTTTAAAACGAAAGATTCTCATCTAACTAGAATGTTTAGTATGGTGACCACGTCCTAAATTTTCCTACAGAGCCCTATTTTAAAATATTCCACCTTGGTGCCAAACTACCTAAATTTACTAAAAAATCAGAGCAATACACTTATGAAGTGTACCCATTATCAATCTATTGCCTCTCCGCTCTGAATTCAGCCTTTTTGTCCTGCTCTATGATACTGGAGCTGGGCCCTGCAAACACCGTCAGTTTCTTTGCCCACTGGCATAACGTTAAGTCTATCAGTAGCACATGCTGGAGGGCAACCGGAGGAGGAAGGGGCTGTTCTCCCCAGTTCCTGTGTGTTCTTCTCTGTTCCTGCCACATTTAGCAGCAGGCATGGCACCCGACGGTGTTTACCCCAATAGCGAGTTCCAGTGCCATCCACAGGGCAGCTTTCAAGAGAATTCTGCTGGCATCCTATGGGTGGCTCCCCCTCGCCTGTGGTATCTGCTCAACCTTCTTCACCATCCAGTGGGCCAAGGTTGTGCCTTCTCCAAGGCCTGGATCTCAATTCTAAGGTAAAGAAGGAAACTTCTTCCAAATGTATTCTGTCCTAAGGTGCTCTGCCTCAGCCCTAGCCGGAATGGCTGCTCCCAATATCTGCTCTTTCTATATTCTTTAGTGTCTCTTTACTCCTCAGTACTGAATCCCATGTTGTACATTAATAATTCTTTATACTTAACTTTCCCTGTTCAATTACATTGTGCTTTCTGTCTCGTAACAAGACCTCAACTAACATAGGAAGAATCCCATAAACCAGTCTTGGATTATCACACTAGGCTCAGCCTCTGTGGCTGATCACCTTCTTTGGAAGATTTCTAGTGTCTACGTTCTTAATTCTGTGCCTCGGAATTAGGAAAGCCTAGCCAGAGACCAGTGCTATCTAATATGAATATGAGAACCACAAATGTAAGTTTTAAGTTTTCTAGAAGACACATTAAAAAAGTAAAAAGATACCACAAGAAGCTCATAAAAAATAAGATAAACAATAAAAAAGTATAAACAGGTAAAATTCACTTTAATAATATATTCATTTAACAACATATATTCACAATATTATTTCAACATGTAATCAATATTTAAAACTTTTTTTAAAAATAAAATACTTTGCTTTTTTTCATACTAAGCTCTGTAATCTGGTATATATTTTATTCTTTCAGCAATCTCAATTTGAACCAGCCACATTTAGGATGCTCTACTGTGTTGGACAGCACTATTTCTAAAGCCTATATAGAAAGAAGCTGGAGCCAGTGTGATGTCTGCAAGAAGCTAGGTCTTTTCAAAAATAAAATATTGGTGGGCTTGGTGGTGACTCCCCACAAGGTCCCAAGAGAGAAAAACATTTAGCTACACAATCCTGCTCCACCTCAAGGGTACCAAGGTTATTTTTTTATCACTTCTTGTTTCTCAGAGGTTTTTTTTTTTTTTTTTTTTTT
>NW_016814940.1:58383-103886 GCF_001698545.2 Rhinopithecus bieti
TTTTTTTTTTTTTTTTTTTTAACTTTTCAAACACTATTTGATTGGGCTTAATTACAGATGTGACTATACATCATTTCAGATAAATAATTTATCCTCCTGCTTTTTTTGCTTGTCTGCACGCTACTTTATCCCTGGGAATCCTACGTGAACCAGATCTACTTCATAATTCCCTATGAACAACTAACCTATAATTGTCAAACAAGTTTTTAGCCTAGAATTTGGGGTTCATTTTATGCATCTTGGCCACTACACGTCAATTTAGAAGCTTAAGAATAATAAATTGGCTGGCCGCAGTGGCTCATGGCTGTAATCCCAGAACTTTGGAAGCCCAAGGTGGGAGGAACACTTGAGCCCAGGAGCTTGAGACCAGCCCGGGCAACATGGCAAAACCCCATCTCTACAAAAAATACAAAAATTAGCCGGATATGGTGGTGCACGCCTATATTCCCAGCTACTTGAGGCTGAGGCGGGAGGATCATTTGAGCCTGGGAGGTGGAGGCTGCAGTGAGTCAAGACAGCGCCACTACATTCCAGCCCAGGTGAGCAAGCAAAACCCTGACTCAAAGAAAGAAAGAAAACAAAAAAGAAAAAAGCAAGAAATTTAGGTGAACTTTCTGGGGGGAGGGATTGTACGGTGGGGAGAGGGAGTCCTTTTTCTTAGAAAACTGAATCACAATGGAATCACATATTCGCAAGGGCCTACAGGTCAAAGGAAGCACAATTTTTGTATTAATATTCTATGATGGCTTTTTTCATGGTTGAAATATCAACCATGGAAGTACATTCAATGTTTTTCCACATTTCCAGTATTCTTGCAATTCAGCTTTATAATAATTTATAAAACAGCATTTTAAATCTCATAACTCAAAAATATGCCACAGCATTAAGATTTTTGTTCACAATACAATGATACAAAGGTTTAGATAAATTTTCAGAGTGATTCCAGCGGCCTCAGTTGTAGGTATAACTGTGCCTTCCAGCTGAGAACAATTATTGCCAAAGACAGAAAAAAAGATACTACCTCGATCTTTTACTACTCAGCAAATACAACTTATAGAGGGCTTCTAGTATGTAAGGTGGAATCAATATCCATATCACTAAGCACTGGACACAAAAGGGAAGGTAAAACAAAAGCAAAACCAGAAAACAAGGCATCTGAAACTCTTAGTCATTTTCTGCTCATTTTCAGATATTAATTTGAATATATGCCTGTTACGTTTTCTAGATTTTGCAAAAGGTAGCTACATCTCATCCCTAAATCGTATGATTCCATTAAGGAAAAACAGCGGAAATGGTTTCTGACCCAGATGAAACTGCAAAAACAGGAATGGGTTGACCCGATCATCTCATTTATTGGCAACAAACAAATAGACCATGGTTCCTACACAGTAAGTGAGTTTCATCCCTTCAGGAAATTGAGGCTCAAAGAAGTGAAGTAACTTGCTCAAAGAGGTGGCAAAGCCATGTCTCCTACCTGCCAGTCACTCTTTCTACTCAGCACACTGTAGTCCTGCACATAGGTGAATAAGATAGCGGCATGAGTAAAAGACAGGCAAAACCTAAAATGGCATCCTCGTCCACTGGATATCCAGTTTGTTTAAAACACATTTACATGAAAAAATGTATGTAAAAGGCTGTACTTTGTAAAACTGCTGTACAAGACACAAAGAACCAACAGGTAAGGCCAGTGGCTCAGGTTTGTAATCCCAACAACGATGCTTCTCTTCAAACTAAGTATCATAAAACTATACATAACTTAAATATAAAAAGTACAGGCTTGGCACGGTGGCTCACATCTGTAATCCCAGCACTTTGGGAGACTGAGGCAGGCAGATCACCTGAGGTCAGGAGTTCCAGACCAGCCTGGCCAATGTGGTGAAACTCTGTCTACTAAAAATACAAAAATTAGCCGTGCATGGTGGTGGGCGCCTGTAGTCCCAGGTACTCCACATGCTGAGGTGGGAGAATCACTTGAACCTGGGAGGCGTAGGTTGCAGTGAGCCAAGATTGCACCACTGCACTCCAGCCTGGGTGACGGAGCGAGACTGTCTCAAAAAAAAAAAAAAAAAAAGAAAAAAAGAAAGAAGAAAACAAAGCCGTGATTCTAAATATAAATTATATAACCATATAAATTAATTTACACAAGTACACATATGAACAAAATAAAACATACCCTACGGGTCAATTTAAGGAGACAGAGAAATTCGTAACCATAAAATTATTTCATGGCTTTTATTAAGAAATAAACATTGAAGATCAAGATGCCAACTAAAGAAAAAAACAGAAATACACTGAAACAATATAATTAATCACAATGAGAAATGAAAGAACACTTACCCTCACTGCCAGGCAAAAAAAATCTTCTTTCTAAAGCCGTGATAACACCCAAAACAAATTCAGGTGCTACTGTCATTCAAGTCTATCTAGTTTTAGAACTGCTCTCAAAGAAATGAGTCGGTAAAAAGGAGGCCGCTGGAGATTGTAAAGAATGACGTAACATGATTGGAACTTTAGTTTTAGTTCGGTTAAACTGAAAACAGGATTTAGGATAACAAAGTAGAGAAAAACTATAGATGAGGACACAAGTTAAAAGGCTCCCACGTTCGTCTAGACAACAGGATGTTAGGTAATTGCTACCCACAAATTTTCAGAAAAGGAATGATGTAAGTAAACAGTATAAGAAAGAGAGCTTCACAAGAAGAGAAAACCAAACACCGCATGTTCTCACTCATAGGTGGGAACTGAACAATGAGATCACTTGGACTCGGGAAGGGGAACATCACTCACCGGGGCCTATCGTGGGGAGGGGGGAGGGGGGAGGGATTGCATTGGGAGTTATACCTGATGTAAATGATGAATTGATGGGTGCTGACGAGTTGATGGGTGCAGCACACCAACATGGCACAAGTATACATATGTAACAAACCTGCACGTTATGCACATGTACCCTAGAACTTAAAGTATAATAAAAAAAAAAAAGAGAGAGCTTCAAGAGGGTCATTTTTTCGACCCTTGCCTTTTCCCCTGAGCTATTCAGAAATACAATTCAGAGATACATGTCCTGCCCATGAGGTAGAGCCCCATGGGTCATAAAAGTCCACAGCCTGGGTCTCTTAGAACAAAGAGACAGTCGTCATTCAACCAGAAACTTGTCTAATGACAATGATCAACAACAACAACAACAATTCTATTGTTCATTTAGATGGTCTTTTATGCTTTGTAAAGTTTTAAAATGCAATGGAAAGTCATCTTCTGGAAAGATTTGGGGTTATTAGTTTATGTGATTGATAGAGCTATTTACTTATCCAACAGAAAAAAAGTATACATATTTCATGTCACTGGGAGAAGAGCACGAACTAGAACTTGATGAGTTGAGCTTTCTAAAGGGTGGGAGAAGTCATGCGAGCCTTGCTTCCTCTGTGCCACCATCTAATTCCGAGACAGCCAGACATCTGGAACAGCCATACGGCGGGCCTTGGAAAAAAGACTACCACATAAGGTTTGCCTTATCTAGGACCTGTTCCAAAGCTGTTAAAAGTTCTATATACAAGTTCTGTTCTCCATAAAACTTGTTATACTTTGACAATGACCTTGCAGCATCTTCTGCTGTCATGATTATTTTCAAGTTATGATCCTGTGTATAACAATTACTATAGGCATATTTACCACTGAAACTCAGAAAAGCATTAAGAGCCAATCAAAACTAGCTGAAATGTACTCACCTTGAAATGTGTATGTGGGCTGGGCATGGTGGCTCAGGCCTGTAATCCCAGTACTTTGGGAGGCCAAGGCGGGTGGATCACCTGAGGTCAGGAGTTCAAGACCAGCCTGGCCAACATGGTGAAACCCCGTCTCTACTAAAAATACAAAAGTTAGCCGAGCTTAGTAGTTCATCCCTGTAGTCCCAGCTACTTGGGAGGCTGAGGCACGAGAACCGCTTGAACCCGGGAGGCGGAGCTTGCAGTCAGCTGAGATCCGGCCACTGCACTCCAGCCTGGGCGACAGAGCGAGACTCGGTCTCAAAAAAAAAAAAAAGTCGGCCGGGCGCGGTGGCTCAAGCCTGTAATCCTAGCACTTTGGGAGGCCGAGACGGGCGGATCACGAGGTCAGGAGATCGAGACCATCCTGGCTAACACGGTGAAACCCCGTCTCTACTAAAAAATACAAAAAACTAGCCGGGCGAGGTGGCGGGCGCCTGTAGTCCCAGCTACTCGGGAGGCTGAGACAGGAGAATGGCGTGAACCCGGGAGGCGGAGCTTGCAGTGAGCTGAGATCCGGCCACTGCACCCCAGCCGGGGCGACAGAGCGAGACTCCGTCTCAAAAAAAAAAAAAAAGTCTGTAACATTAATTGCAAAAAATGAGGGTAATGGTCTTTAATTCTAAGATATTCAGACAGTGGGATTTTTTGTATGTGGCGTCTGGGTTTTGTGTTTCAGAGTATTTTGTGTGGCAGACGTTGTCTTTTATAAGACAGTCTGAGGTCAGCGTCCCCACGGTCTTGAAAAAGATACAATCTCATGAACAATTCTATTTTCAATTCAAGAACTTTCAATTTCACATTCAACACCACTGAACAAACAGCATGTGCTCAATAATCATACAATTAAATTATCTGGCCCACACTGGAGACAGTTCAAGGTAGGCTAGTGAAAATTCGGCAATAGATCTATTGAGATTTAATAGTAAGTCAAAAAGATTTTTAGAAGTCTTCTTTTTTTCTATCTTCTGTCAGTTTTCTGATAAATGTAGCTTTTGGAGAAATTTCTGAGGTTATCTGGTACAGAAGGGTAACTGTTCTAACTTCTCAAGAGTTCATTCATATTCGATCTGAACCCCTAAAATGTAGCTTTACATTTTAAACTGGCTAACAAAACAGAGCAGCCATATGCTTTGATCACTTTCCTCAAGTGTGCCATTTAACTTACAGCATTTGTAGCTTTAGTATTTCTTATGGTTCCATAGAAAACTGGAGTATATTATTTTGCTCTGCATTTTTGACTATTACTTCTTTCTTCTTTGTAATTCAATCCGTGAAGACTTAAATCCTAACTTATACTGAGCTACAACACAAGCACAAATTTAGTCATAAAAATATCTACTCACAAACACGTAGAACATGTACACATGCAGACACATATACATGCCTTATATGGTACTTAACTCTTTAAATGTTTTAAATTACACACTCTAAAACAATAAAATAGATACATAAAGACAAAATGGTACCATAATGTTCTCTAGTTTAAATTAGGTTCCAAGGAGGAGATTTTTAGATAAATATTTCATAAGCATTTAATATAACTGAACCCAAATTACTTCAGCCTTAACAAGTATATTGTTTAATGTTTTGCAAATGTACGAGACCCTCAATTTGATTAATATTAAATCTATTATAGCTAGTTAATAACATTCTGAATTCCAATTAAATATATTGGTGTCGGGTTTAGAAACGTAAATCAAACCACTCCAGCGATACAAATTATAACCACTAAAGATTCTCTAAATGCTGATGAAACCTCTTAGCCTTCTCAATATACATTTCTAGATTCTAATCCTCCATAAAATTAACTGGTCAAATTTTTCTTGGAAGGTGATTCTAGTTTTGTTTGTTGTTGCTGTTGAATAACTACTGCCAAATGCATGAATTTTACTCCCAATAACTAACTTTCTAGCAGCTACCAGCTCTCATTTTGTTAAGATTATATAATGCTCAACTTCAGCAGCTTTTCCCTGAAAACCGCTTTAAAGCAAAGGACAGGTAAAAAAAAAAATTGAACATTAAGAATGTGGTTTAAAAACAAATGGCAAAGTATAATAAACTAAAACGCTTACCCAAAGGTTTTGGAAAACATTTTCCTTTCAGAAGAAACCAATGAATACAAATTAGCTTGAGGATAATGTTTTTGCCAGCTAAGCCTCAACCCTTATCCTGTCTTTTTTTTTTTCCCCACAAGTACTTCTGAAACAAACTGGTCTAAAATAAAGGTCACATCTAAACACAGATAAATTTCTAAGTCTTCAAAAATTAAAGACACTCATGTTCATAGCAGCATCATTTACAATAGCCAAAAGGTGGACAGCAACCCAAGCGTCCACTGACGAGTGAATGGATAAACAAAATGTGGCACATACACACACACACATACACACACACATACACACACAACACACACACCCAATAACAAACTCACACACCACATACACCAAAACACACATACACAACACACCACACCACACACACACCACACACACACATACACCACACACAACATAAACACACACCACACCACACATACAAACACACACTACACACCACACACATACACACACCAACACACACATCACACCACCCATACACAACACATACACACACACACACATACACACACACACACACACACACACGCAATGGAATATTCAGCCTGAAAATGGAAGGAAATCCTGTCACATGCTACAACATGGATGAAACTTGAGGACATCAAGTAAAACAAGCCACACACAAAAAGACAAATACTATATGATTCCACTTAGGTAAGATACTTAGAGTAGCCAAATTCACGGGGACAAAAAGTAGAACAGTGGTTACCAGGGGCTGGAGGAAGAGAAAGGGGTTGTCACTTAACAAGTAAAGAGTTTCAGTTTTGCAAGATGAAAACAGTTCCAGAGATTGGTTGCATGATAATGTGGATGTACTTAACATTACTGAACTAAGGCTGGGCGCGGTGGCTCACGCCTATAATCCCAACGCTTTGGGAGGCCAAGGCAGGCGGATCACTTGAGGTCAGGAGTTCGAGACCAGCCTAACCAACATGGTGAAACACCATCTCTACTAAAAATACAAAAATTAGCTGGGCATGGTGGTGTGTGCCTATAATGTCAGCTACTTGGGAGGCTGAGGCGCAAGAATTGCTTGAGCCCAGGAGGCGGAGGTTGCAGTGAGCCGAGATCATGCCACTGCACTTCAGCCTGGGCAACAGAGCAAGACTCCGTCACACACACACACATACACACACACACACACACATACACACACATTATTGAACTATATACTTAATATGGTTATAATGATAAATTTTATGTCTATTTTAACACAATTAAAAATTTTTTTAATATTAAGGGCAGAGTTCTAATTCCAGGAGTGGTAGAATAGCTTATATCAGACTAACCTTCCTATAGAAAATAATTTGGAAATCAGGAAAAAATGTTAAAAAACTACAGATATTCCTCACCTTATGATGGAGTTGCATCCTAATAACACCCCCATCCCACCCCACAGAAGTAAAAAAATCATAATCTGAACTATCATAAATCAGGAACCATCTGTATATAAAAGCACTGAGAGCAACCAAACTTAGCAATTAGAAGGGAATCTATTATTGAAAGAAAGGAATGGCACTAGGTAAGATCCATGTTTACACACAGCTTTTCCCTAAAGGCAACAGCAGTCTTAGAGGTACAGGCAGTAAACTGAAAGAGAATGTCTATTTTTATTTTTTTTTAAGATATCAGGAAACAGATTTAAGAGTTGCCAGGGCTGCTGAAAATAAAGCCAAGAAATAAACGCCATGAAATCTAGGTACAGATTCTCAAACTCATTGCCAACTGTGAACTACACATGTGTAACTGTCAACTGTGAACTACACATGTATAGGGGTAAGACGACAGGAGACCAGTGGAAAGCAACAGCTGGAAGACTCAAAGACCTGAGCAGATACTCCAGCTACTGTCCACCAGGGAGACAGAGTTTGGAGTTAGAATTCCACTAATGGTGTTGGGCTTTTCACTGCAATTGTGGACAGGCCATGAACCAGAGGAGTTAAGTCTATGTCCCCAGACTGAGGGATTCACTTTAGATTAAGGACAAAATCCAAACACACCCATCCTAAGAAAATGTATAAAAAACCAAGTATCTTCAAGGTGATCAACCATTAATTAAACTGCATGCTAAAAAACTCTTCAAAGGAAGATAACAGAATCTAGAATGTCTAAAAAGCAGCATCCACATTGTCCAGTATACAATAAAAAACAACTAGACATCAGAAGAAACCCCCAAAAAGTGACATCTAGTCAAGAGAAAAAGCCATTAACAGAAACCAACATCAAGATAGCCCGGATGTTGGAATTAGCATAAAACAACTTTAAAGCAGCTACTACAAAATATGTTCAAGAAATTAAAAATTAAAATGTCATAATAATTGACAGATGAGAATCTCAGCAGAGAAGCAAAAATTACAGAAACAACAACAAGAAAAAAGAACCAAATGGAAATTCTAGACACGAAAAGCACAAAGTGTGCAATAAAAATTCACTGGATGCACTTAACTACAGATTGGAGATGAGACAGAAAAAAAAACTGGTGAACTTGAAAAAAAAAATAATCATCATCTTATCTATCTAAAGAACAGACAGGAAAAAAAGACTGGTAAATTGAACTTTATCAAAATTAAAAACATCCACTCAAAGATAGCATTAAGAAAACAAAAGGCGGGAGGCCGAGACGGGCAGATCACGAGGTCAGGAGATCGAGACCATCCTGGCTAACATGGTGAAACCCCGTCTCTACTAAAAAAATACAAAAAACTAGCCGGGCGAGGTGGTGGGCACCTGTAGTCCCAGCTACTCGGGAGGCTGAGGCAGGAGAATGACGTAAACCCGGGAGGCGGAGCTTGCAGTGAGCTGAGATCTAGCCACTGCACTCCAGCCTGGGCGACAGAGCAAGACTCCGTCTCAAAAAAAAAAAGAAAAAGAAAACAAAAGGCAATTCACAAACTAGGAGATAAATTCTCTGTATCTATATCTAACAAAAGACATGAATCCAGATATTTTAAAAACTATAAATAAATTTAAGTTTAAAAAAGAAAGACTCGAATAGACACATCACAAATAAAAATCAGAAAATTGTCAATAACACATGAAAAGGTGTTTAATATCATAGTACAGATACATAATTTAAGGCCACAATAAGATACACCCATCAGAATGGCTAAAAGAGGAACAAAACAACAGCAAATGTTGGTGGTAATATGAAACAACTGGAACTCTCATAAATTGTTGGTGAGAGTCTAAAAAGATACAATCATTTTGGAATACTGTTTGGTAATTTATTATAAAGTTAAACATACAACTATCCTATGGCTCAGCAATTCTACTGCTAGATATTTATCCAAGAGAAATAAAAATGTATGTCCACTGAAATGTTTGTTGATAGCAACTATTGACTAACTTTCCAAAACTTACAAATAACCCAAACGTCCAAAAGGAGAAAGGATAAACATATTGTGATAGCTGGATCAGTGTAATGGAATACCACCCACCCAAAAGTAACAAAGAATAAACTGATACACACAATATGGATGAATCTCAAAAACATTATGCTGAGTGAAAGAAGCCAGGCATAAAAGAACACACACTGTATGGTTCCATTTCCATAAACTTTTAGAAGAGGCAAAATGAAGTGATACCAAGAAGCGTTGGTATTGATCAAAGGGGAGCATGAGGCAAATTTTCTAGAATGATGGAAATGTACTCTATTTTGAATGAGGTGGTTATACAGTTATGCACATTTATGAAAATTACTGAATTGTATAATTAAGATTTGTACATTTCAAAGTATGTAAATTTTACCTCAATAAAAGCAATTAAGAATAAATCCTGCACATTTTTTTTGAGATGGGGTCTCATTGTGTTACCCAGACTGGAGTGCAGTGGTGCAATCCAGGCTCACTGCAAATCTCTGCCTTTCGGGCTCAAGCAGTCCTCCCACTTCAGCCTCCCAAGTAGCTAGGACTGCAGGCATGTGCCAACATTCCTAGCTAATATTTATATTTTTTGTAGAGACAGAGTTTCACCATGTTACCAGGCTGGACTCCTGGGCTCAAGCAATTCACCCACCTCAGTCTCCCAAAATGCTAGGATTACGGGCATGAGCCACCACACCCAGCCAATCCTATACTCTAAAATCGTGATTATGAGATTATGAATAATAGCCAAATTTTAAATCCAGTAAGTTTTATATGTCATTGTACTTTAACTACTAATAGAAATATTTTTAAAAATTTAATTATGTCTCCAAAGGTCTAAAATTACATGAATCCACACAATTTCAAACCGTTTCTGTACTGATATAGCACTCTCATTTTCAGATTTTGATATGGTGATTTTTGTGAACTATGATGAGTAAAACTTATGTATGTACCTATCACTTATTCAGTTCTCTTAACGTCATGTCTAACACCATGTATTCACCTGAAAAACTCACGGCTTGTTTTCTGAAATTTAACTGAAACTGTCACTGTTTTTAGAAATTTGATATTTAAAATCTTTCTTAAACCTTAATTTGATCCTCAAAATATATTATCTTTTAAAATTTTAATATTTAAAAGCACACTGATTTATTTATTCCCACTTCCAGACATAGCCATATTTTACCTTCCACTACCCCGCTTCTGCCTTCTTCAATACAAGCTTCATTGCATGTTCATTCCTCTGAAAGACTACTATCACTTAGTTGGGTTTAACTGGTTTGTCTGTGAGTGAGCCTGAGTCTATTTATCCCCAACATGCTTTCTCTAGGTTATAGCTAGAAGAACAAAAAATTCCTAAAACCCATTTTAGAAAAGAGAGAAGAGATTTGTGCTTCATATGATGGAACTAGCTCAACATGGCTGGCTAGTTTCACATGATCTGGAAATTCCTACTCAACAAATGTGTAAATCCCTTACATGCAAACAAAACATGGATGTATTTAGTCACCAAATACAAACTCAAGAAGAAAAAATTCCTAATGCTACATGCAGACAAGAAGAATAAATTGGCTGAAGTTTATTATTTTCCTTTTAGAACATAATGAATTGCTTTACATGGTAATTACATACTCTCATTTAATCCTTACCTTCTTTCAGAGCTTTATCCATATTATGAGAAATTACTACCCTTCTAGACTGAGCTGATTCATGCCAGTTTCCATACATAGGACTCTGAAACGAAAGGAAAAAAATACAAAGCAGATTACTGAATGAATCAATCACATATAAAAACAAAATCAAAGGTAGGAAATGCCATCTAAACAAGCATTAAGATAAGGCTTAACGAATAATAGAAATTTTTCCACAAAAGTAAATAAATGCTTAAGGTTAAAATTTTTTGGAAAAAAAAATTAAGGAAGGATTTTCCCTACCAGATATCAAAACAGTATAGTGACTGTATAGGAATAAATAAATCAACACAATGGTAGAGAGTACACAAACCGATGTAGCTATATATGTGCAAATTAAGAACATAATTTTCTTTAAAAAATGAAATTAATGATAAAAATCACACACTATTCAGTAAATGATGTTGGAATAATTTGATATTCACATGGGAATAAAAGGTTACGGTCTTACACTTTGCATACAAATAACTCCAAAAAGATTAAGCAGCTAAACATGTTTTAAACTAAAAAAGAATTAAGAGGAAATAAGGGAGCAGCTTTTTATAATCTTAGAATGGAAAAGTTTTCTCTAAAATAAAACACAAAATCCAAATGGTATGAAAGGGAAAATAAACGACAAATCTGACTACCTAAAATACAAAATTCTTGTTTCACAAAAGATGATGCAAACGAAATATAAATGATAGGCTAGGAGACAATATCTATAACATGTGTAACAAAGAAATATGATTACATACAGACTCCAAAAGTAAGAAAAATAACTCAAAAGAAAACCAAACAAAGAAGTTGAAAGGGAAATCATAAAAGATAAACAAATGACCAATAAATGTATGACAAAAAAATGCAATCCCCTTTTTTATTAGAGGAATGCAAATTAGAGCAACGAGACACCATCAGACTGCCAAAGCAAAGGAAAGGACTCACGTATCTAATGTTGACAAGGACACGGGAAATGGTTGTTTTCATATATTGTCGGGGGAAATATCTATTTCTACAAGCTTTTAAGAAGGCAACTGAGCCACATATATCAAAATTTTAAAGGACTTTTTTGAGTCTCACATGTTGCCCAGGCTGGAGTACAGTGGCGCTCATTGCAACCACTCAGCTCACTGCAACCTCCACCTCCCAGATTCAAGCACTTCTCCTTAGCCTCCAGAGTAGCTGGGACTTCGGGCGCACGACACCACACCCAGCTAATTTTTTATTTCTAGTAGAGATGGGTTTTCGCCATGTTGACCAGGCTGGTCTGGAACTCCTGACCTCATGTGATCACCTGCCTCGGCCTCCCAAAGTGCTGGGATTATAGGCGTGAGCCACTGCACCCAGCCTAAAGGACTTTCTATTCTGCATTGCCACTCCTAGGACTCTGCCCAACAGAAATGTGAAAAAGTATAAGGAATTTTACTGCTATATTAATTATAGGGGCAAAAAAATTGGAAGTAACGCAAGTTTTTATATATATGTCAATAGACAAAGAGTTAAATAAATTATGGTATACCATTAAAAAGATATATATATATATATACCTTCATGGAAAGTTTTCTATTATGGGAAAATGTTTGCAAGCACAAATACTTTTAAAAGTGGTTTCCTCTAGGCCAGAGGTACAGAATTTTAAGTCTATGTGTGTCTGTATAACAGCAAGTGATGTTAAAAGTAAATAAATAACTGTATAAAGATACTGCTTTGGGCTGGGTGCAGTGGCTCACACTTATAATCCTAGCACTTTGGGAGGCCGAGGCTGTCAGATCACTTGAGGTCAGGAGTTTGAGTCCAGCCTGGCCAACACAGTGAGACCTCATCTCTACTAAAAATACAAAAATTAGCTGGGCCTGGTGGCGGGCACCTGTAATCCCAGCTACTCGGCAGGCTGAGGCATGAGAATAGCTTGAACCCAGGAGATGTACGCTGCAGTGAGGTGAGATCTCGCCACTGCACTCCAGCCCGAGTGAGAGAGCAAGACTCTGTCTGGGGAGAAAAAAAAAAAAAAAAGAAAAGATACTGTTTGGCATTTTTTTTTCTTTTTTTTCTTAAAGGAGAGACTATAGAATTAAAACCCCACTATCTGTCTAGTGAGACTACATTAAAAAGATTTTTTTACTTGATCACACATCACAGTAATCAAAAGCATGTATAACATAATTGGGGTCTACTTATTGGTTTGGAAGAAAAAAAAGAAAAAAATTGCAGAACATTTTTTTTTTCAGGTGAGAAATATCACAAGTTCTTGACCAGCACTGCCACATGACTTGGAGATCTAAAAGGCTAATGCTACTGTCACCCTCATCCTACAAACCAGTGTGGAGAACCACTTTGTTCTCAAGCAGAGGCCAGACCAGCACAGATGCAATCAATCCCACAGCCCCAGGCCACCCAACTGAGAGTGGAGAATTTCCAGTCCTTGATTAGTCTCATGCTATCTACAATCAAGTGCCAAGGATGTCATCCCTGTTCGTGCTTGCTGTTATTAAAAACAAACACAAGTCTTCTGGTGACCTTATAAAAAAAGAGGAAAAAAAGACATAGATTCAAGATTTCTTAGTGGAATTTGTTTAAAACCGTAAGATGTACATGTTGCACCCAGGAAAGAAAAGACATTCCTTTATGCTCAAACTAACATATAGCATTCAACACTTTCCCAAGGAATTTTTTAAAAATCTTAACCATAATCACATATAGACAGACATTTAATGCATAAAAGAAAATCATGTGACCTTTTAAAACTATTTTCTAGTTTCTGGGTAGCTCTCTATGAAATTAAATACATGGTCTAGATTTTATTGAAATTTTAACATTTTTCATTTGGTTCACAGAAGAAAAAAAATGGAGGAAATGAGGAATTTTCAAGTTCTACTGCTTTTAAAACATCAGGCAGATATTTAAACAACTTACGAATTTTGGGGGTAATATTTAATTGAGTTAAACGCTTTCAGAGGTCTACACTGCTAAATAATTTTAATCACAACTTCTCAATGCTTTGGCAAATAGTTAAATGAACCATACTGATCGAATGACAAAACCAAAGCCAAAAAACTTTTTAAAGAAGTTCCTGGCTGGGTCCAGTGGCTCACGCCTATAACCCCAGCACTGTGGGAGGCAGAGGCGGATGGATCACTCGAGGTCAGGACTTTGAGGCCAGCCTGGCTAACATGGTGAAACCCCATCTCAAACTTAAAAAATTAGCCGGGCTTGGTGGCAGGCACCTGTAGTCACAGTTACTCAGGAGGCTGAGGAAGGAGGTCTGACTAAGCCCAGGAGATGAAGGCTGCAGTAACCCATGACTGTACCACTGTACTCCAGCCTGGGTAACATAGCAAGACACTGTCTCAAACAAACAAACAAACAAAAAAAGAGTTGTTCCTGAATTTGAGTTCTTAAAATTGGAAACAGCCTGTAAGGGCTGGGCATGAATATGACTGACATGCATATCTGAAGTACATTCTTTGGATATGTGTCTATCTTTATAACTTCCTTCAAAAATTTTTATTTTTTATTCTTATTTTTTATCTTCCTAGTTATGGATCTACTACCTCTTGCCATGTGCCTGTGTATTTCTTTTATCTCTCTACTTCATACTTACACGTAACATACAAACATGTTTGTCACTACTGACTACATCTGAATAAGACCTTTCGTCTATTTAATGATAAAACGGTGGTTTCTCTAAGAGCTAGGGGAAGGGGGGAATGGTGAGTTAATGTTTAAAGGGTCTAGAGTTTCAGTTTGGTGGGGGGGTTGTTTTTTGATAAGGTCTCACTCTGTCACCCAGGCTGGAGTGCAGTGGTGCAATCTTGTCTCACTGTAGCCTCGATCTCCTGGGCTCAAGCAATCCTTCCACCTCAGCCTTCTGAGTAGCCAGAACTACAAGTGTGTGTCGCTGTGTGTTTCGCTATGTTTTAAGTTTTTTGTAAAGATGGGAGTTTCACCATGTTGCCCAGGTTGGTCATGAACTCCTGGCCTCAAGTGATCCTCCCATCTAGGCCTCCCAAAGTGCTGGGATTATAGGCATGAGTCACCGTGCCTAGCAGAGTTTCAGTTTTACAAGATGAAAACAGTTATGGAGATAGATGGTAGCAATGGTTGCACAACATTATAAATGTATTTAATATCAGTGAACTGTATACTCAAAAATGGTTTAGATAGCACATTTTATAAGTATTTTACCATAATAAAAATCAAATTGCAGGGGAGATGGGTTTATGAGAATAATTGTTTTCTATTTTAGCTCTGTTTAAGCAAAACCCCTACCTATTATTCTTTCAATCTGATTTTCCAATCTGGTTCTGAAGTTCCCACACCCTACCCGCTAGGAGTCACCGGCTCCTACTAGAAAGACAACAGTTCTTTGTTCCTATCCCATCCCCATAGCCTGATGGAGAATCTGTAAGCTAGGAGAACAGGAAAGAGAAAAAAACACCTAACGGGCCAAAAATAACTGGGTTACTCTGTGCAGTGTTGTGATACATATCGGGTTTCATCCAGGGTTCCTAGCTCCCAACTCCCACAGCCAGTCTTTTGTTCCATGCTTTTGTTATAATGTTGGGTGTGTCTGGCCTCGAGGACTCTGACCTTTTTCTGCCCTCCTTCCACTCTCAGGGTCCCCTGCCTTCTGGCTGTGGGTCTTAAGACCCTCCCATCAGAGAGTCCCACCCTATACTCTAGAGGAAGGCAAGCTCCAGAGGAGGGCTCCGTGAGCTTCGGGACAGCCGAACATGTGAGGTTCCTGCAGGGTGGTGCCCAGGGAGGGCATGAAAGCTCCGCACCCTTCCCCCACACCTCACCATAGCATTTCCTCATCTGTATCCTTTGCAATATCTTTTACAAAAAAACAGTAAAAGTAAGTAAGCGTTTACCTGAGTTCTGTGAGCTGTTGCAACAAATTAACTGAACCCCAAAGGGGGTCATGGGCACCTCAAATTGAAGCTGGTTGGTCAGAAGTTCCAGAGGCTCAGACTTACAGACTGATGTCGGGGGTGGGGGGTGGAGGGCTCTTGGGGACTGAGCCTCCCTTAACCTACGGGCTCTGACACTGTCTCCAGGTAGACGGTGCTGGAACAATTACAGGGCACCCTGCTGGTGTCTGCTGCTTGGTGTGTGGGGGAAAAAAAAACCCCACACATTTTGTCACAAAAATCTTCTATGTTTATGTGTGCTGTGGTACAAAAGTAGAGGAAAAACAGTTTTCTGTACACATTCTGCATGGAAATTCCTTTTTACGGATTTACTATTTACGAAGCCAGAATCTCCTCATGTCTGAATGAGTAGCCACTACATACTCTATTTCTTTCAGGTCAAAAGGGTAGAATCCACTAATGATTTTCCCCAAGATGAAATTTCAGAAAAAAAGAGAAAGAAGGTAATGAAAATTCAACAAATTTAAAACATGAATAAATTCCTGTGGCTCTGAGGATAACCAAGCAATAATTGTCTTCATTCTCCTAATTATAGGTTTGAAAGAAAAGGAACTTCACAAGGCAGATTCCCCCGAAGACTTGTTCTATTATGCTAGCATAGGCCTCAGGTAAAGACAACCTCTTCCTGACAATCATCTTCCTAAAATGCCTGTTTTAGGAAAGATGAAAGAAAACACATGTTCAAAATACACTGTCACAAAGGATAAGTGACAATCTTCAGTATCCCGGTCCAGAAATTAGGACTGGGTACTCTACTCTTACTTTAAGTTTTCAGTATCCATATCACAATATTAACTCATAAAAGCTCTTGGTGAACCAGACCACTGTCCTGTAAAATATACACCTTATTTTCTATTTAAATAAGTAAAGTGAACAACACACAAAAAAAAAACAAAATAAAAAAATAAAGAAAGCAAAAGATAAAAAAGATTTAAAAAACAACAACAAAAATAAAGTTTGTCTTCATTTTAAGATTTAAACCTATTTGAAAACAACGTATCAAGATCATTTTAATTACCCAGTGAGTTTTCTGGAGACAGAGAACATTTTAAGAACATTTTAGAGTATTTTTCTAAAGACAGAGCAAAACGTGAAAGCTTTTCTTTTTTTTCCTTTTGAGACGGAGTCTTGCTCTGTCAACCACGCTGGAGTGCAGTGGTGTGTTCTAGGCTCACTGCAACCTCCGCGGCCTGGATTCAAGCAATTCTGCCTCAGCCTCCCAAGTAGCTGGGACTACAGGCACCCGCCACCACGCCCAACTAATTTTTGTATTTTTAGCAGAGATGGAGTTTCACCATGTTAGCCAGGATGGTCTCGATCTCCTGACCTTGTGATCCGCCCGCCTCGGCCTCCCAAAGTGCTGGGATTACAGGCGGGAGCCACTGCACTTGGCCGACGAAACCTTTTCTTTAATATATGTGACAATGCACATACGTTTTATCAATAAACCCTTTTCTGAATATATGTCAGCTTTCTGTTTACTCCAGAGTACCAGCCATAATGTGCTCAAACTCTTTGTGTCAAGGCTACAGAAACCCTCTTATGAGGAAACAACATCCAGAGACAAGCCAGGCAAAGAAACCTGAGTACTCAGACACCAGGAGCAACTGAACAACCAGGAACTCCCTGGAATCCAGCCAATATACACACCTCATTGTCCGCTGTTTTTAAGTAGGACACTGCTCACTGGCAGAAGAGCCAACCTGTAACTCGCAATTTTTTTTCATGCCTATTACCTGGTCTTCTCAAGTAAACAAGTGCTCTCGCCTCTACTACATACACATTTAAAAGTTTAATGTATTTTTGGTGCTATTTTGTAAAGGGAAACAGTTGTACAGAGTTCAAGGAGTGACAAGTGTAATATCCTATAAAGCTACTGAAATGGTTCATCTTATAAAAGCAAACACAATCTCCCCAAAAATCATCATTAACCACGTGGAGCCGTCACATGGCTGAGTCTCTCCAAGTATACTCAGCATCTGACAATCTACAGCGATCTCATGACTGATCTCCTTCTTCAACTATGATATTCTCAAAACCAGGACCTCTTTCAAAACAATGATATTCTGCCTCAGCCTCAAAGACTAATTTATTCCAAACCAAAGAAATGAAGAAAATAGGCATATCCCTCCTCAGAGGGATGAGAAGGGACTAAGAAACTCAAAAGGTCACCTACACCTAATATGACTAAGATACTGACAAAAGATCGTCACATGAGCCATAGCGTCACTCCCCACCTGGAAGTCAAGCAGCCATGTTAAGAGGAAGAACACAGGCTCCCACAGCAGACGGGCTCCACTCTGCATTTACTAATGTGGGTCCTTGACCCAGCCACTCTCCTCTCTAGCTTGCTTTTTATGTGGGCTAATATGCCTCAAGATGATCAAATAAATAATACCAGGGAGCTAAAAAAAGATGATAGGAGCCTGAAAAGAACTCTAAATGTGTAAAGGGGACTGCAACAACTGTGTTGCTAGGTGCTCTACATTTTTTTTTTTTCTTTTTTGAGACGGAGTCTCTCTCTGTAGCCCAGGCTGGAGTGCAGTGGCACGATCTCGGCTCACTGTGACCTCCACCTCCTGAGTTCAAGTGATTCTCCTGCCTCAGCCTCCTGAGTAGATGGGACTACAGGTACGTGCCACCATGCCCAGCTGATTTTTGTATTTATAGTACAGACGGGGTTTCTCCTTATTGGCCAGGCTGCTCTTGAACTCCTCACCTCAGGTGATCCATCCACCTTGGCCTCCCAAAGTGCTGGGAGTACAGGCAAGAGCCACCACATCCGGCCTAATTTTTTTTTTCCAACAACAAAAAAAATGAAAGTTATGAATTTTGGATGATATCTTCAACTAATTCAGTGTTATTACAAACTCTGCAGGCTGCCACTGTTTGGGCTAAAACTTGGAGCCATGTTCAAGCCGTGGGCATCTAGTCTGTAATGGCTGCTCTCACAAAGCTCTTAGCAGAGCATCCACCAGACAGTATCACAAATACAACTCAAAATGTTACCAACTTTCAACAAATCCAAAGTTGGTTGATCGATGGGTTTTCTAAAGGCACAGGAATGGCAGAAATAAAAGCAAGGAGGGGTTGAAAAGTTAAGCAACCAGTAAGACACAGTATAACAAAGCACATAATTCTTGAAGTATTTTTTGCCTTTGAGGATATGCTTTACAGAGAAGAAAGCGCACATTCCTTGGAGATGTTTTGCTATGATGTAAAGCATTTAAATATCCAAACAAAACCTGGTTTGACAGTTTCCCGAGTTGTGGTTTTATTATGCTGAACCATAAACTAAAGAATATCTTACTTTCCTTATCAAAAAAACCCAGAAAATTGTTAACATGATAGTGAGAGGTTATCATTTAGGGAGACTGTATTAATAGAAAATAGTGGATTTGTGTCTCTTTTTTCCCCTCTTAATCAAGCACAATTTCTACTTTAGATATAGGAAGGAGCAGCTATTCTTTAAAATTCAACCTACAAGTTTTCTCATATTACTGTTTTTCTGAATTTCAAAGATGCTATAATTTCTTTTTAAACTGTTATTTCCAATTACATAAACAGCAGAGATACATTCTCTGTTATAGACGTAAGGAATTAAACTGACTCATAATGATCCAGATAATCACTAATACCATTTTGGTATATTTCCTTCTTCTCAGTGATTCCAACACTTACTTGGGCAAGTTACTTTTCCATAGCTCACTTTCCTCATATGTAAGATAGAGATAACAATAGTACCTACCTCACAAAATTGATATGAGCGTTAACACACACCAAGTACTATAACAATGTCTGGGCCGGGCGCGGTGGCTCAACCCTGTAATCCCAGCACTTTGGGAGGCCGAGACGGGCGGATCACGAGGTCAGGAGATCGAGACCATCCTGGCTAACATGGTGAAACCCCGTCTCTACTAAAAAATACAAAAAACTAGCCGAGCGAGGTGGCGGGCGCCTGTAGTCCCAGCTACTCGGGAGGCTGAGGCAGGAGAATGACGTAAACCCAGGAGGCGGAGCTTGCAGTGAGCTGAGATCCGGCCACTGCACTCCAGCCTGGGCAACAGAGCGAGACTCTGCCTCAAAAAAAAATAAAAAATAAAAAATAAAAAATAAAAAAAAACAATGCCTGACCACCATAAATTATTGGTAACTTTGTCATTTGTACACTTTTTAAAAGAAATTGGGATCATGGTGTATATATACAACTTTGTATCTGGCTTTTTACACTCAGTACTTTATCATGAATATCTTTTATAATAATAAAAGACTCAGACAATGTTTTGAATAGCTTATACCATAATTTATTCTTTTACTCTAGTTTGTCTCCACCTTTTTTTTTCTATTTCAAACAAAAAATATTGCCACTGTTATGCTACTGGTACCACCAAAAATGTTCTAAAACATACTAAAAGCACCTATAAAATATATAGCTAGATTTGGACTCTGACTTAATTCAAAAGATTAAATGCCTCAAGAATTTTCTTTTGTTTCACAGGGGACTCTTTTTTTCCTTCCAGTCAGGGTCTCACTCTGTTGCCCAGGCTGAATGGAGTACAGTGGCACAGTCATGGCTCACTACAGCCTCAAACTCCTGGCTACTATGGGGGATCGGTCAGGGTGGTGGAAAAAGTTATAAAAGTTATAGGGAAAGACGCAAACCTTCTTGGAAGGCCAGGAGGTTTTGCAAAGCTGAAGGCAGCTAATTCTCTTACCCTGAGGCAGAAGGTGAGAAGTAGATGCAAGGGAATGGAGGGGAGTTTATCTAGATAAGTTTATTTACTTATGTTGTCCGGAAACTGATCTTAGATCGTCCGCACACAAGACTGCTCCCTGCAAGGGGGGACAACAATGTTAATTACCCACAGATTGTGTTGGCTCCAGGCCTTTGTCATTAAATCTGTACTGAATATATACAAGCAGCTCTGGCTTATCAGGACTGCACGGTCTCTTCGGCCCCTAGTGCCAGCAGTACCCTAGCCACACTTACATGAAATACCTGCATCTGCATATTCATTTCATCTGTTGCTTGGCCAGGGTCCGCAGGACAGACTCAGCAGGGCTCAAGCAGTCCTCCCACCTCAACCTCCCAAAGAGCTGTGACTACAGGCGTGTACACCAATCCCAGCTAATTTTTTTTTTTTTGTAGACATAGGGGTCTCACTATGTTGCCCAGGCTGGTCTTGAACTTGTGTCCTCAAGCAATCCTCCCACCTTGACTTCACAAAATGTTGGGATTATAGTTGTGAGCCACTGCAACTGGCCAAAAGGGGAGTCTTCTATCAGCTGAGAAGAAACTGAAGGAACAAAGGAGAGAATGGGGTGGGGGGTGAGGTACTCTGAGCTTTTCTGGCCTTGAAGCACAAATTATGCATAGGTGAACTGGAAAAATCCCTTTTCAGCCTCTTTGGCCAGCCCTAAACCATGTCCCTTGAAAGCCCAGGTCCTCTGAGCAGGGCACCTCCAGAAGGAGAACTGAGTGATGAACAAGAGAGGCCATGTGAAGGCACAGGTCAGGGCCTTCTATCCCCGAGGGGTACTTAGTAAGACCAACACAGCTTCCAAAAGCCTACATCTATATCCTGATTTTACCTCACACAAACATAGAGGAAGATGAATGGCAGATTAGATCAGAAGCTTCTGTAGCTCATTACACCATGTATCAAAGTATGTTTTGTGTCCAGGCCAAAGGCCAACCATGCCTACATGCATCAAATATATAATTCAGGTTCTGTTTATACTTCCATAATGAAAGACAATTATGTGTTAAGATAGATCCAGAGACTACATCCTATGAAGGGATATGAAACCCTTAGATCTTTTCTCTGAACAAATACGAAATTAAAATGTGCTTCCTACTGGGGCATAATCCGCTTCTTATTACTATGACAAAAGCATATTCCATCACATTAGAGTGGCAAAAGCACTCAGCTAAGACCCAGAACAAATGAGGCTGTAGTTGCTTCTTCCCCATTAACTTGCCGGGCTATAATGAACATGTCCACCTCTGAGAGTCACGTCAGTGTAAAATACTAATGCCTGCGCTATTTAAATTAATGAATTATTATGCATTTGAAGAAGGATAATATGCACGTAAAAGTGCTTTAACAATTACAAAGCAGTTCACAGATACAGGTTACTATTATGGCTCCAAAAGTCATAGTCTAAACTTTTTAACAATGTTAATTACCTTTCTGAAAAATGATTATAGTTATATTACATGGGATTGATGTTATGACCGCTCATGCTGTCATAGTTTACTTTCATGGCAAATTCCTTTCGTAATGTGTCCTGCTGATTAACCTGCTTTCTAAAAGAAAAATAAGTATTAACACAAAGGCAAAATCTTTATTAACTGATCAATAGAAGTAGATTTTGAGGTCGGTTAATAATACTTAGGTTGTTTTTGGGCCCGGTAGCTCACGCCTGTAATCCCAGCACTTTGGGAGGCCAAGGCAGGCAGGTTACGAGGTCAGGAGATGGAGACCATCCTGGCTAACATGGTGAAACCCCATCTCTACTAAAAATACAAAAAAATTAGCCAGGCATGGTGGCGGGCTGAGGCAGGAGAATGGTGTGAACCTGGGAGGCGGAGCTTGCAGTGAGCTGAGATCACGCCACTGCACTCCAGCCTGGGCAACAGAGCCAGACTCAGTCTAAAAATAATAATAATAATAATAATAATACTTAAGTTGTTTTTCCATTCAATTGGAAGAATTAGATTCATGGGGAGAAAAAAGAGCTTTATCTCTAATTTCTAAGATTCAAATCTGAAGATCTTTACAAAACACACTCCATTTGATTACAAGAGAAATTTAAGTATATTTCAAATCAGACAAACACTTGAAAATTGAAATCAGAATATGTACTTGAAAATACACAGGCAGATAGCGGTTTGACTAAATTGGTAAGTAGAGAACGAATAGAGGCTAGAAAAAATGAATGAAGAAAAGCAAACTGGCTTAGAAAAAGGTAACTGAAAATCCTGACAATAATTTTTGCATTCCTAAAAAAGTTTGTACGATAAAAAAAATTCTGTAACTATTTTATCACTGGCTTCTATTGTAATTTTGAGTTCATAAGGGAAATCATAGGTTTCTATGATATGAATCATGTTTCCATCAATTTAATTAATCATCTAACATTTACTAAGGATTCACTCTGTGTGCCTGGCACTTAGCTGGGTACTGGAGAGGGAACGGTAAACAAATTATGTTCTCTGTACTCACAGGGCTTCATTTATTCTTTTTTTTTTTTTTTTTCAAAGTCTCACTCTGTCACTGGAGTGCAATGGCGCGATCTCGGCTCACTGCAACCTCTGCCTCCCAGGTTCAAGTGATTCTCCTCCCTCAGCCTCCCGAGTAGCTTGGACTACAGGCATGTACCACCATGCCCAGCTAATTTTTTATTTTTAGTAGAGACGGGGTTTCACCACGTTGGCCAGGCAGGTCTCGAACTCCTGACCTCAGGTGATCCACCCGCCTCAGCCTCCCAAAGTGCTGGCATTACAGGTGTGAGCCACCACCACCAGCCTTGGCTTTATTTTTGATGGAAACTCATAATCGGGTAGCTCATGAGCCATACCACCATGGAAGGCTGGGCTTAGGAATTCCAATATTCTTCCTGTTCTGGCATGCTCTCTCCATTTCATTTTCTAGCCCAGGTCACAAAAGAAAAATTACTTAAGTATACAATCAATCTAAGAGAATTTTGAAGTTCATACATATTGAAGTATATCGCAAAAACAATTCTCATGTCATTGTAGTTCTCACTGATAGCACTGAACATAAATGATGAAGGAGCCAGAATAGTTGCCCCTGCTTTGAAGCTGTCCTGTAACTCAACAAGTGGATGAGTCATATTGAATTGCTTTTTTCACAGAGGTCTTTAGTCATGAAAGCAATCACCGTTTTGTTCTCCATTGCTGTCCTGGAATACCATAATTCCATTATCTTAGTTAATTTGTTAACTATGAGGAAACATTTTAAGTGGTCCATTTTCGAGACATGATAATCTAAGTACTGGTACCCAGCCTGTGGACATGACAAACTGCACGGCTCATGCACCTAGAAAGTCATGATAAGCAAATGGGATGTAGAGGAGGGGTCAGCCCATAAAAGGGAAGAAAATTTCGTTATTGGGAAATTGAAACTTAAGCGAGGAAGGGGATGGGGTATAACCTTATAAGGGGGATAATAAAACTCAGGCGACGTCCGGGAAGATTGTAACCCCATAGTACTTGATCAATGAGGAACTGGGGAGGGGACTTGCATGCTAAGAGATAAATTACCTGCTGAAACTGCCCCAGGTGTGCCTGCCTACCAGACACCCCATCTCGCAAGACCACCATTAAAAGTCTCACTTCTGCTGTTCTTCGTGTCTCTGGGTCCATTCTTTGGGTTTAGATGGGTGAGTGTGTTTTTCACATTAACTAGCTTTTAAATAAAAACTGGTGATAAAATACTTAGAAAAAAATATTACATTGGTAATTTGATTCACTGGGACCTTGACTTCCATAGTTCCTTTGAAATGAAAAGTTGGACCCCACACCCAGCAGCCCAGATAGCATAAATGTATCATATTAAGATGTGGAATGAATTACTGCCATAAAAGACTAGCTGCATAAAGACAAAAATACAATGCAATTAAATCCTACTCAAAGAGGCAGACTTTTATATCCCTTTTAATTGATGACTAAAAAGTTCTTTACTGCAGTCCAGATCTAGATCACACAAATTGCTTCTCCTGCTTCTATCTAAAATAAATGTGTTGACATTCAAAGAATAAATTCTGCTTTTTTTTTGGAAGATGGAGTCCTGCTCTGTCATCCAGGCTGGAGTGAGTGGCGCCATCTCAGGTCACTGCAACCTCCACCTCCCGGGTTCCCGCCATTCTCCCACCTCAGCCTCCCAAGTAGCTGGGATTACAGGCGTCCACCACCATGCCCGGCTAATTTTTTGTATTTTTAGTGGAGATGGGGTTTCGCAATGTTGGCCAGGTTGGTCTTGAACTCCTGACCTCAAGTGATCCGCCTGCTTCACCCTCCCAAAGTGCTGGGATTACATGTATGAGCCATTGCATCTGGCCAATCCTGCTCTTAAAAAATAAACAAGTTATTGGCCAGGCGTGGTGCCTCACACCTGTAATCCCAGCACTTTGGGTGGCCCACGCGGGCAGATCACAAGGTCAGGAGATCCAGACCATCCTGGTTAACATGGTGAAACCCCGTCTCTACTAAAAATACAAAAAAATTAGCCAGGCGTGGTGGTGGGCACCTGTAGTCCCAGCTACTCGGGAGGCTGAGGCAGGAGAATGGCATGAACCCAGGAGGCAGAGCTTGCAGTGAGCCGAGATTGCACCACTGCACTCCAGCCTGGTGACAGAGCGAGACTCTGTCTCCAAAAAAAAAAAAAGAAACATGTTATTAAGACAGGCCTTTGTGCAACAGCCATTCCACTAAGTAGAGAGGACTGAGCAATGCAGCCTTGTGCACGTGGATACATAACCATGCTAATATTAGATGTGACTTAGTTTTCTTGGGCCTTGTTGACATCAGGAAGCCCCTATCTGTAACTTGAAAACATTCTACATCAGTTTTCCTCAAGAATCACTTGGGGAATTTGTTCAAATGCAGATTTTTAGACACTATTCCCTTACATTCTTAATTCACAAAGTTTAGGATATGTCTTTAGAGTAAGTATAGTATTTTTAACAACATTTCCTAAATGATTTCTGTAACCCTCAGACCACATTTTAGGAAACACTGCTAACTGGTCCTGATGATGAAAATTATGATCCCTGGGCCAGGCACGGTGGCTCATGCTTGTAATCCCAGCACTTTGGGAGGCTGAGGCAGGTGGATCACCCGAGGTCGGGAGTTCAAGACCAGCCTGATCAACATGGAGAAACCCCATCTCTACTAAAAAAAAAAATACAAAATTAGCCAGGTGTGGTGGTGCCTGCCTGTAATACCAGCTACCTGGGAGGCTGAGGCAGGAGAATCGCTTGAACCCGGGAGGTGGAGATTGTGGTGAGCCGAGATTGCGCCATTGCCCTCCAGCCTAGGCAACAAGAGCAAAACTCTGTTTCCGAAAAAAAAAAAAAAAATTACAATCCCTGAAAAAAACAGAAGTGTTTAATTATTAGGAAAATCAGAAAGGTTTGTTTTAATGTAGAGTCATTCATAACTTGGACTTTAGGTTAACTAAAATGATAATTATAATATTTCATTTGTATGTTCATAAAGAGGCAGTATGAACTTTCTCTACAGAATTTTATTTCACAATGATAGTAACAAGCCATTAATCACTTTAAAAGGCAAGGAAAATCAGTTAAATGCATGAGAGGTAGTTTTAAATACAGTGCTTAGGCCAGGCACAGTGGCTCACGCCAATAATCCCAGCATTTTGGGAGGCTAAAGTGCACCCATGACTTGAGCCAGGAATTCAAAGCCCAGCCTAGGCAACACGGCGAAACCTCATCTCTACCAAAAAATTTAAAACCTGGCCAGGCGCGGTGGCATGTGCCTGCAGTCCCAGCTCCTCAGGAGGCTGAGGTGGGAGGATCACCTGAGCCCAGGAAGTTGAGGCTGCAGCGAGCCATAATTGCGTCACTGCACTCCAGCCTGGGTGACAGGAGTGAGACCCTGTCTCTAATAAATAAAAATATAAAAATAAATAAATATCGTGCTTGAATAAAAAATCATTTATTTTCCTGGAATGATCTACACTGTGTACAGGCAATAAATAAACCCATTCTTGGAAATTTAACATGGTTAAAACATACTCCTCTAAAGAAGAAACAGTTTTCCTTCCCAATACCTGACTTGTGTGCCATGTAGTCAGTAAAACTGTGCCTGAGCACAGTCACAAGAGAATGGCCTGAATGACACTGGTACACCCAGAGACAGCCGTGGGCAAAATAATCAACAGATGGCAACCCCCATTCTCCCCACCCTCAGCCTCCTCATCCCTCTGATTTAATAATGGATAATGCAATCTTCCTTCAACATTTCACCAGAGACCTTCTGGGGACAATTCCTTTAGTCAAAGAGAAAAAAGACAACAGACATAGAACATTCCACCCACGCTGCAACTGGACCTCCTCACCTCCAGCAACCCTCATCCCCGCTCCCCGGCACTCGCCCATTCTCATGGCCACACGGAAGACTTTTGCATGACAGCAGGTAGGAGGCCTCACAGGCCTCCGACCCTTCTGTGTTCTCCAAGCTCTCAGCTTCCTCCCGGCCTCGGCTCCTCCCTTGGCTTGATGAGGCCTGGGGGGCTCTCATTAAACATTCTTGTGCCCTAACCCTCCGTCACACCAAGCCCACAGACATCTCCACTGCTTCACTCCAGGAGTTTGTTAGCGTTCCACCTACAAAAGTTTCACAACCACACGGCAGGCGTCGCTAGTCTTTCACGGCCTCCAACTTCACATCTTGGCCCTTAACTCCTCAGCACTCAGCCCACGTACCTTTGCGATGCTGCGTCTTCTCCCTGATGCGACAGCAAAGCACAGAGAACAAGAGGGCTGGCTCTCCTGTCAAAGAAAGCCTGGCACCATCCTAGCAAGCTCTGCCACCTTCGGCTAGTCACCCCACCTCTCTAAACCTGCTTCCTGACCCATACGATGGGAATAGCAGAAACTTTCTCATAGGATAACTGTGAGGGTTCAATGAGAATATAAAGTGTCTAGTGAACTGCTTGGTACACACTAAGGGCTCAATAAATGATTCTGCTGTTATTCTTTCCAATGATGTTTTTTCCAAACCCTTTACCGCCTCTCTTAAAATTACCCTGTACGGGCACAGGCTCACACCTGTAATTGTGGCACTCTGGGAGGCTGAAGCAGGAGGACTGCTTGAGGTCAAGAGGTAAAGGCTGCAATGAGCTACAATCTTCCTCTACACTCTAGCCTGGGCTACAGAGCAAGATGCTGTCTAAAATAAAATTAAATTAAAATTAAAAAATTATCCTCTACATATATCATAGTTCTCACTATCAGTAATTAATTTTGTCTCCCACTTGCCAAAATATTTGAGACTATCCAGCTTGAAATACCTTAATTCCCTGCCAATCTCCACGAAGTTCTCTCCATGTGCCCCCATTTTTATCTCCTACTAAAGTCGAATCTCCCCACCTATGCTCTGATCCTGCCCCCTGGGCATGGCTCCATCAATTGCCATCTATCTCTGAGATGTTTAGGCCCTTCCTCTCTACTTTTCCATCTTTCCCTTAACCTAAAAATGTGCTTAAATGTCTCTCCCTGACAACAACAAAAATCCCATAACACACACTCCACTCTAGGTACCACTTTCTCTTCTGGCTTTCTCAGCCAGGCTTCTACAGAGCATAGGCCGCACACTGTGAACCTCTCCACTCCCACCCCCAAACCACAATGGCATGGACCTCCAAAGGCCCCCCAGTTGCCAAGTCCAGGGCACACCCTCGGTCCTCCCTCTGGACCTCCCTGCCCCACTGGACACTGTTGGCCATCTGCTCCCGCTTGCTCTCTGAGTTTCTCTCTCCATCTCACAGCCTCTAAATGCTCTCTCTCTCCTCGGTGGGCTGCTCCTCCCTTGCCTATGCTTGGACTCGCTGCTTCTCAGCCATCCTACTGCCCTGGGCAGTCTCATTCCCTGTAGTCTTAACTGTCAGGTACACACTGACCACCAACAAATCGACCTGCTTAACCCTGATCTCTCCTGCAAACTGCACAGCTGCAGACCTAACCACCAGCTGGACGGATCCATAGGCATCTCAAAATCTACATGGCCAAAATGTACCACATCCTTAGATCCCACCGTCCCAAACCTACACAAAGGGCACCTGTACCCATTCAGCCTCCAAGCCAGAAACCTGGAATGACCTAGATCTCTCCCTCTCCTGCCCGCAATAAATGCATGCTTACCGAGCAGAAATGAAGAGCATGATGAAGCCGCCTGGGTGGAAGGGCAATTGATTCGAACCTTCAACAACAAGTGGAGCTGAACCTACAAAAATGCAGGCAAAGGCCTTCCCGGGTGTACACACACCCGCCCAACGGTAAACTCGGGAACAGCAAGCAGTTTGGCTTGAAGAAGAGGAATACGAGTGAAGGCTACAAAGGCAGGGCAGCCCTGTCATGAAGACCTTGACACGAGGCCGAGTGTTGTGGACCCACAACCTCCCTCCTCTCTAAGTGAATGGCCTAGCTCTACACAATGACATAAGGGAAATAAAACAAAAAAGATAAATGACTGGCCTTGGCCCATCACAGAAATCCTGTCCCCCATGCCAACAACAGGTAAGAAACGGGCACCTGCCCAAACCTGGCCAGTAAGATGTGAGGGGAACACTGCCAGGAGCATTTCTAAGCACATTTTCCTTGTTCCAAAAAGGGACTCTCTTCCTCTGGGTAGCATCCTGCGTGGCCGTGGTGCCTAAAACTGATATAGTCACCGGGCCAACAGCCCGCGAACTCTTCCGACTCACAGGGCTAAGAAACACAGAGAAATGGTCCTGGAGGCTCCACATGGAGCCTGCCCTAGCCCTGAGCTTGTCCTCTCTCTGGACTGTGTATTCTTTCTTAAGAGAATACATCTTCTTATTGTTTAAAAATAAAAGGAAGGAGATACAGGGATCAGTCATGTTTAGAGAACATTGGATCAAAAAGCTAAACAGATTTCTTTATAGCAGGATTTCTTACAATGTTAATTTAATAACACACATTGTAAAACTTTAAGAATTTAGTTTTTCCAAGGCCCAGTGCGGTGGCTCATGCCTGTAATCCCAGCACTTTGGGAGGCCAAGGTAGGAGGATCACTTGAGCCCAGGAGTTCAAGACCAGCCTGGGCAACATAGTGAGACCTTGTCTCTACAAAAAATTTAAAAATTAGCTGGGTGTGGTGGCACATGCCTATAATCCTATCTACTCGGGAGGCTGAGGTGGGAGGACTGCTTTAGTCCAGGAGGTCAAGGCTACAGTGAGCTATAATTGTGCCACTGCACCCCAGCCTGGGCAACACAGTGAGACCCTGTCTCAAACAAACAACAAAAAAAATTTTAGTTTTTTCAGATTTATTTGACCAGCAAACTAGCCTCCCGTGCTTCCTCTTCTTTGTTTTTGCAGTGTACCTAAAAGCATCTCCCAGAACTAAGTGTTAATGAATCATAGTTTGGGAAACACTGATTTTTACCAGAAGAGACTAAAAAAGTATATGTCTGGCTGTTATAATGCAGTGATGACACAGTAATATAGGCACAGAAAAAGTGATCGCAGAATCCAAAAGGCACCACTGCCATTCTACTAGGTTCTCACTCAAAATGCCAGATGGGTTTCATGCTATGTGCCAACTGCGTGAATTTTTAGTGGCTGCCTGGAATGCTATATTGAGAGGGATTCTGCAGTCACATCCTGGTGCCTTACTTGATTAGTAAAGATTCTCATGAGCACAGAAGGGACAGCTATGACATCATTCAAGTTCATTCTGAGACCTCTGAAGTGACATTAAGTCCTAAGCAGATCCCAGAATCATCCCAAAGCTTCCCAAGTCATTTTAATTCTGAATCAGGCCAGACTAATTTTTAATAATTAAAAAGGCAATAAAGTGGTTAAGTGTGTAGACTCCAGAGTTAATAGAGAGAGACATGGGTTTAACTCAGTTCTTTCACTGATTATGTAGCCTGGGCACATCATTTAACCTCACTAAACCTCAGTTTTCCCATCCGCAAAATGAGAATAACAGTCCCTACCTCCCATGATAGATGAAAGAATTAAACTGGGTAATGTAATGCAGTGAATACATTTGCAAACAGCCAGTGCAAGAGATGTTAAGTTTAGCTCTACCAATTACTAAGGCATTCACTTCATGACGTTCACATTATATAACTCCTGTAATACATGTGTTTGTCCACTGTATTCATAGTCATAGATTATGGTGAAATAAGTCAAACTGGGGCCACAGGAATGATTTCGCTGAACCCATTAACAATGCCAACATATGCCTTGCTAAGCAAATGACATAGAGGATTAGAAAGCACAGTTTAAAGTGAGTGTCACTGGCCTTTAAGAAGACATAGACATACTGGCCGGGAGCGGTGGCTCACGCCTATAATCCCAGCTCTTTGGGAGGCCAAGGCGGGCGGATCACGAGGTCAGGAGATAGAGATCATACTGGTTAACACGGTGAAACACGGTGAAACCCCGTCTCTACTAAAAATACAAAAATTAGCCGGGCGTGGTGGCGGGCATCTGTAGTCCCAGCTACTTGGGAGGCTGAGGCAGGAGAATGGCGTGAACCCGGGAGGCGGAGCTTGCAGTGAGGCAAGATCGCACCACTGCACTCCAGCCTGGGCGACAGAGCAAGACTCCGTCTCAAAAAAAAAAAGAAAAAAAAAAAGACATAGAATATACAAATCTAACTACTAGGTGATTGTTTTCTGCAATACACAGATTTCATATGTATTTTTTTCAGATCCTTCCATAGAGGAAGTCAAGAGACAATGACCAGTCCAACAGCAACAAGCCTCCCTGACACTCAGAACGAGTTATTGAAATGCCATTTACCACTTTAAAAAAACAAACAGGGCTCATCTTGGAGAAACAGTTTATTCCAGGTATAAGCAGAAGACATTCAGAATGAGCCTGAAACATTTTGTGATACCACATAGCAAGAAAACACTCAAAGACCCCAAGGGTTATGTCCAAAGGATGCAAGAGTCAACTAACAAGGGCTCCCACTGGCCAAAGATGGGATAATATAGGCTTCAAAAAAAAATTAACCACAACTTATTGAAATGCATCAAATATGGTCAAATCCACGAATTCATTTTATATATATATATATATAATATGGAGAGAGAGAGAGAGAGAGAGAGAGAGAGAGAGAGAGAGAGAGAGAGACGGAGTTTTGCTCTTGTTGCCCAGGATGGAGTGCAGTGGTGTGATCTCAGCTCACGACAACCTCCGCCTCCCGGGTTCAAGCAATTGTCCTACCTCAGCCTCCCGAGTAGCTGGGATTACAGGCATCCGCCACCACACCCAACTAATTTTTTGTATTTCTAGTAGAGACGGGTTTCACCATGTTGTACAGGCTGGTCTCCAACTCCTAACCTCAGTGACCCACCCGCCTCAGCCTCCCAAAGTGCTGGGATTACAGGCGTGAGCCACCACGCCCAGCAGAATTCATAATAATACTTTTTGAAAACACACAATGGGGGAATTGGTCACCTTCAGAGGATAAGGAACTAACTCACTGTGGAAACTGGTAAAGTGAAGAATCAAGATTTCATCCAGCTTTTCTACTGAACTGCACCTTTATGTAACCAAAGAGTAGACAAGGGGCAAGAAACAATACTCTTAGTCTAAAAGTATTTAAGTCAGTAACTGAAAAATGACAAAATACCACCATCTTGTCACTCCTAATAAATCAATGGATCTAGGTATTGAGTGTCAATAGCTACTAATATCACAAAAGGAAAGAGAACCAGATCCAACATGACTTCTAATAAAAGAGCACACCACTAGCTAAAGTCTCGCCAAAGGAATCAAACAGGAGTTTGAGCAGGCCTCTGGACCCACTGTCAATTTGCAGGACACAGAGCACACAGAGGAGCACGTTGAACTGCATCACTGACGTGCAATCAGCAAAATCCAGACACAGGACACTCTACAGGACAAATCCTCTAGGTTCTTCAGTAGATAAACTAAAGAAAATAAAAGGATAGAAGGGAAACTTTTTTTTTTAAGAGACAAGACTAAACTATTATGTCCACTGATGCACACTGGAGTGATAAAACTATAACGACATGCAAGGAAGTGATTCCTATACAGTCAAGATGAGGTTGCTAAGGTGGGAGAGAAGGTGCTGACATTGGGGTGGAGATACAAAGGGGTGTATCTCTAGGGCATTCTCTCTATAATAATCCATCCATCTATACAATTGTTTGGTGGGATTTTCTGAATCTGCATTTTTTATTTTATAATAAAAAGGTCTGTAAAAAATAAGTGTAAAAGCTACCACTTAACATCTTCCATATCCAAAGCAGGATATTCTTTATTTTACAAATGCTATCACATTGTTCCAAAGAACCTTTGAAAAGTATTTACTATATCCTTTTTTCAGATGAAGAGACCTCTCTTAAGCAAGCTGCCCACTGTCACAGTTATTAGGGGAGAGCCCAGATTCAAATCCAGAGCAATGACAAACTCCAAATCCATTCTCTTCATGCCTATGCTTTACTGATTCCCAGTTATTCATTCTTTTAAATATGTATTGCTTACCTACTAAATCATCCAACTAGGTGCCTTAAAGACACAGAGGGAAGTTTCCACCTTCATATGGAGTTCAATAACTAATGAAAAGGAAACACCAGGAGCCATCCGAATGAGTATAAAATTACAACTGTGACAACTACCGTGAAGGAGCGGTATACGGCACTATATTCCTACCGTGAAGGAGGGGTATATGGCACTATATTCCTACCGTGAAAGAGTGGTATATATCTACTGTGAAGGAGTGGTATATGGCGCTATATACCTACCATGAAGAAGGGGTATATGGCTCTATATACCTACCGTGAAGGAGGGGTATACGGCGCTATATACCTACTGTGAAGGAGGGATATACGGCACTATATTCCTACCATGAAGGAGCAGTATATGGGCGCTATATACCTATGGTGAAGGAGGGGTATACGGCGCTATATTCCTACCATGAAGGAGCAGTATATGGGCGCTATATACCTATGGTGAAGGAGGGGTATACGGCGCTATATACCTACCATGAATGAGGGGTATACAGCACTATATACCTACCGTGAAGGAGCAGTATATGGGCGCTATATTCCTACTGTGAAGGAGTAGTATATGGGTGCTATATACCTATGGTGAAGGAGCGGTATATGTCACTATATTCCTACCGTGAAGGAGGGGTATATGGCACTATACACCTACGGTGAAGGAGTGGTATATGGCGCTATATACCTACCGTGAAGGAGGGGTATACGGCGCTATATACCTACCGTGAAGGAGGGGTATATGGCACTATATACCTACCGTGAAGGAGGGGTATATGGCGCTATACACCTACCGTGAAGGAGGGGTATATGGCGCTATATACCTACCATGAAGAAGGGGTATATGATGCTACATACCTACCATGAAGGAGGAGTATATGGTGCTATATACCCACAGTGAAGGAGAGGCATTATGGCGCTATAAGAATATGTAAGTTGAAAAATAGGAAAAGCTTCCCTGCAAAACTGATGACTGAGGTCTAAAGGAAGAGAAGTTAACTAAGCAAAGGGGACAGCGGAGTGCTCAAGGCAGGGGAAACAATATATAAAGTCCCTACAGACAGAAAAAGCTGGGCCCTATGAGGACTGAGGGTGGAGCATGAGGAGTGAGGGTAATGATGACTGGAGGTTAGGCTAGAAAGCTAGGAAGAACAGTAAGTTACTGAAAGTTTTAAACAAACATGTTGCTAAAGAGGAATTTGATTAGGCTTGCATTTTTAAAAGAATCAATGGAAGGGGGAGCCAACATGGAGGGAGAGACCAATGGAAAGGCTGTTACAGTTATCTAGGTGGGACATGATGGTAGCTGAGACTAAGCAGGAAAGACTGAAAGAAGTGGATGAATGCAAGATACTCAAGAGATAAGGGCAGGCACCCCTGTAATCCAACATTCTGAGAGGCCAAGGCAGGAGGATGGCTTGAGTCCAGGAGTTTGAGACCTACGTGGGCAACATAGAGACCCCATCTCTAGAAAAAACTTTTTTAATTAGCGTGGGTCAGGCACAGTGGCTCACACCTTTAATCCCAGCACTTTCAGAGGCCAAAGCAGATGAACGGCTTGAGCTCAGGAGCTCAAGACCAGCCTGGGCAACATGGTGAAACCCGTCTCTACAAAAAATACAAAAACTAGTCAAGGGTGGTGGCACGCACCCTTAGACAGGAAGCCAAGATCATGCCATTGCACTCCAGCCTGGGCAACAGAGCCAGATCCTGTCTCAGAAAAATAAAAATAAAAAAAATTAGCTGGGTGTGGTGGCACCCACCTGTAGTCCCAGCTATTGGGGGGGTGAGGCATGGAGGATCACAAGAGCCCAGGAGGCCAATGCTGTAGTGAGCCATGACTGTGCCACTGCACTCCAGCCTGGGCAACAGTGACACCCTGTCTCAAAAATAAATAAATGAATAAAAAAATAAAATTAACAAAAGAGGTAAAAGGACAGGACTTGACGGAGTGCCTATGGGGTATGAGAAGGAGATGTCAAGAAGGACTCAGTTAAGCTGGGTGCGGTGGCTCACACCTGTAATCCCAGCACTTTGGGAGACCGAGGCGGGCAGATCACGAGGTCAGGAGATCGAGACCATCCTGGGTAACATGGTGAAACCCCGTCTCTACTAAAATATAAAAATTTAGCCAGGCGTGGTGGTGGGCGTCTGTAATCCCAGCTACTCGGGAGGCTGAGGCAGGAGAATTGCTTGAACCTGGCAGGCAGAAGTTGCAGTGAGCCGAGATCGCGCCACTGCACTCCAGCCTAGGCGACAGAACGAGACTCCGTCTCAAAAAAAAAAGGACTCAGTTCTGGGACCTGACTTTCGGGGGTATTATTCACTGACACAGGAACAAGAGGAACAGAGACAGACATTGGTCATGAGATGTCATGGACTCAAGCTTTGGGTACCACTGGGACTGCCAGGTGGAAATGTCAAGTTAAGCAGTTGAATAAATAAGTCTGAGGCCCAAAGCTAGATCTGAAACTCAGGAATAAATCTCTTAAGTCCTCAACGTAGACAGGGATGATTATTGTAGGAGGCCAAAGTTGAGACTGCCCTAAAGAGAATAAAGAATGAGACCTCAAGAATGACCCAAATGCAAATCTGGGAAACATCCAACTTTCTGAGCTATCTAGGGGTTGCAATTTCAGAAAAAAAGAAAGATTCAGTGAAATGGGAAAAAAAATCAGAAAAAAAAAAAGATTAACAACTCTGCTTCAGGAAAAACTCATGGAAATTTCTGGAACAGTTAAGATGTAAATTTCATGTATAACAAATTGGCAGCCTGCAAGCAGCCCTCAGGTATATATTTTCATGAGTTGATTTACATAAGAGGAAGAGGCCTTGTGGGAGGTGGCTTATGTGTAGGGACTCAAGGTTGGGGACTAGAGAAGGCCCTGGCTTGATCCCAGCAGTCGGTCTGAGCCAGATGGAGAGAAGCCACAAGAAAAAAGAAGACGCTGTCTTCAGAGGAGATGCAAGGAGGGGCATAAGTTCCTTAGCTTCCATAAGAAGAAAACATTTTTTTTTTAGACAGAGTCTTGCTCTGTCGGCCCAGGCTGGATGGAGTGCAGTGGCACGATCTTGGCTCACTGCAACCTCCGCCTCCAGGATTCAAGTGATTCTCCTGCCTCAGCCTCCTGAGTAGCTGGTACTACAGGCACGTGGTTACCACGCCCAGCTAATATTTTGTATTTTTAGTAGAGACAGGGTTTCACCCTGTTAGCCAGGATGGTCCTAATCTTCTGACCTTGTGATCTGCCCACCTCGGCCTCCCAAAGTGCTGGGATTACAGGTGTGAGCCACCATGCCTGGCCCAAAAACATTTTTTAAAAACATGCCTGAGTGAGAGAAACAGGGCTAGCCTCCCAGCTTCTATAAAGCATACACGGGGCCTTGGCTTAGATAAACCCCGAAGGACAGACCAAGCCCCTCCAGACACGCAGCTCTGGAGGACTGAGACAGTAGTACCCTGGCAGGGAACATCTTTCTCACAGACTGGCAGTGGCGCCAGAGCACAGGGACCTCTCTCCAGTGCTTTGCAGGCAACCAAGAATGGAAGAATGTAAGTTGAAATTATCCCCAAATACATGGGACACTGTCTGTGGCTCCCAGAAACGCTGATGCGGTGGTAGAGCAAGGACGTAGGAGTACTGCAAGAGGATGAGGTTCTGTATGAGATCAGAACCTCATTAAAAAAACTTTAAAATTGTTTAATTTATGTAAACTCACCCATATATATAGGTGGGTGAGAACTACAGAAATTCAGGTTACTTTAGAAATGAGTATTTGTAAAATATTTATCTAATTTTCCAAGAGATATATTCCACACTAAAATAGAAAGTCTATTAAATAGATCCTAGTAGCCTAATAAACAAGTTTATGTGTGTTATCCTAAAGATGCACAATCCCTTGCTCCCCTCTTGGCTTCAAAAGCATTTTACTTGGAGTTAAACCATATTCATTTTTCTTTACATCCAGCTTGTGGCTACTCATACCGAGAAACCGTGGGCTGACAAACACCAGGACTGGCAAGTGCTTAGAGCAGCTGCTCAGTGCTGGCTGGCTGCAGGGGCAAAGCAGGCACACCTCACACACCTAGCTGCCTTCTCCCAAAGCAGCACCTGGGCTGAGAGGCCCACCAACATACATGCAAACCTGCTGGGATTTCTGGAAAGTTCCACCATACTTACAAAAACTACAGAAGCAGGCCAGGAGTGGTGGCTCATGCCTGTAATCCCAGCACTTTCTGTGGCCGAGGGGCACGGATTGCCTGAGGTCAGGAGTTCGAGACCAGTCTGGCCAACATGGCAAAACCCTGCCTCTACTAAAAATACAAAAATTAGCTGGGCGTGATGGCGGGCGCCTGTAGTGCCAGCTACTTGGGAGGCTGAAGCAGGAGAATCACTTGAACCCGGGAGGCGGAGGTTGCAGTGAGCCAAGAATGCGCCACTGCACTCCAGCGTGGGTGACAGAGCCAGACTCCGTCTCAAAACACTATAGAAGCACACACTCCTAGACTAAAGCAGGGTGTGACTTAGACCTAAATCCTCAGGTTATCCAGGAGAGCCCCTGCGAAGGGCTGCCTACCTACCTGTCATCCCCATTCAACCAAACAACCTAGGTGGGATAGGTGACCTACAGCTGTGAAGGATAAAAATACAGGTTCTGAGTTTGAAATTTTTTCTTTCAAAAGTACAGCTGCAATGTTAAAACTGCTGGCAAAATGGTATGCAATTATTTCAATACTAACAGCCTTCCACAGACACTGTTCATTTTCTGTGTCCTGAACCCTTGGCACCAAACTTGCTGCGTCACCTTTCTAGCACAACCATGTGTACCATTCTGACTATAAAGAATTCTACATTTTAAGGAATCTAGGGCACTTCCCATCCCTCAAATGATATGGTTGGGAAACGAAGCCTAAGATATTTTTAGGAAGGCAACAGTCAATTACCATGACCAATGTGACATAGTATGCTTCAAAAACAAAAGCAGCTTAAGACTCAGGAGTGCGAAATAAATCCCCTGGGAATGGCAGAATTAAGAAGGCTCCAAGTAGAATATTCAACTTGGGAGACGTTCCTAGGATACATCTGCTATTATATACTGTGGGATCCTTTGGTTTGGGGTTGAATTTATTGTTTAAAAGAAATGTTAGGGCCCTCCTGAGAATATTCTTGAACCTATCTGTAATGATAACTAACGAAAATTGTATCAAAGTCTCACTCATTCCTGAAGGTACTGCCTGCTGTCTCCATTCACACAGCTTCATTAACTCTCACTTTTCATCATTGCAGCTACACAGTATTTCTCTCTCTCTCTCTTTTTTTTTCAAGACAGAGTCTCACTCTATCACCCAGGCTGGAGGGCAGTGGTGTGATCTTGGCTCACTGCAACCATCATCTCCCGGGTTCAAACAATTCTCCTGCCTTGGCCTCCCAAAGTGCTGGGATTACACGCATGAGCCACCGCACTCGGCCCAGTATTTCTCCTTTTAAGTCCATTCCAATCACATATCCATTCAACGTTTCAAAGCACAGCTCTGATGCTATCACTCCTGGGCTCAGAAAATGCCAATAGTCACCACGCCTGAAGACTAAAATTCAGTTCCATTCCCCGGCATTCCCACGGCCTGGCCAACACTACCTTTCCATTCCCAGCTCCCATGAGTCATCTCATATACTCACTGGTAACTCAAATCACAAACGGCACATGTACTCTGGACCCATTTTGTTGTTTTCTAAAAATTAGAAGAACACATATTGCTTCCTTTAGACGATTTTGCTAAATTCAAATACAAACTTGTTGGCCGGGTGAGGTGGCTCACGCCTGTAATCCCGGCACTTTGAGAGGCCGAGGCGGGTAGATCACCTGAAGTCAGTAGTTCAAGACCAGCCTGGCTAACATGGTGAAACCCCATCTCTACCAAAAACTACAAAAATTAGCCGGGTGTAGTGGCGGGTGCCTATAATCCCAGCGACTCCGAAGGCTGAGGCAGGAGAATCGCTTGAACCCAGGAGGCAGAAGTTGCAGTGAGCCAAGGCCGTGCCACTGCACTCCAGCCTGGGCAACAAGAGTGACACACCATCTCAAAACAAACAAACAAACAAACAAATACACATTTTTGTCATTTCCTAGGTATACTTGATTAGCACTGTTTTCTGTCCCCGGCTTAATCATATATTGTACCTTCACACTTTGAAGTTATCACTATTCATATACAACTTTATCTTATGCTGACTAATCTTAATAGTTCCATCACGACAGATGATACAGAAAATAATTTTCCTTTATGTGTAATCACTGTTCACATACCAAGATTATATGTATCAAAAACTTCTCCTTTTGAATACATGTGTGTATGTGCCTATATGTGTGTCAAATATATCTGGAATAAACACAAACTATTAATAGTGGCTGCCTACAGGGAAGATGTTTTTTCACTGTATACCTTTCTGCATGCTTTTTTAAAATCATATGATTGTGCAACCTATGGAAAAAATTAAATTAAAAAATACTGAATTTAAGTCACGTGAGGTGACTCACATCTGTAATCCCAGCACTTTGGGAGGCCAAGATGGGTAGATCACTTGAGCTCAGAAGTTCGAGACCAGCCTGGGCAACATAGCGAAACCCATCTCTACCGAAGATACAAAAATTAGCTGGGTGTGGTGGTACACACCTGTGGTCCCAGCTACTCAGGAAGCTGAGGCGAGAGGTGGGAGGATGGCTTGAGCCGGGGAGGAGGAGGTCGCAGTGAGCCAAGATGGCACCGCTGCCCTCCAATCTGGGCAAAAGAGCCAGATCCTGTATGAATTTAAATGAAAAATATTTAATGTAAATGAAAATGAAAATTTTTCATTTTTAATTTACATGAAATTTAATGAAATGCAATTTAATGAAATGAAATGAATTTAAATGAAAAAAATGAATTTAATGTAAAACAACGCTTATACCACAGACAGGATTTAAAGTTTTCAAAAAGCCACCTTCCTCAAAAGCATTTTTCTCAGTGGCTGCCATGACTTAAACTCCCCAGTTAAAATACAAAAGAACATTCTGAAGACAGTAAATACATTACATGCCATTATCCATAATCAAATGACTGAGGATTAGTTTATCACATTAGCATAATAAAGGAAAAAGCCACAAAGAGGCTGCACGTAGTCTCCCTGATTCCTGTTTCTTTTCCTTTTCCCCTCGAGTAACTAAATGAGTTTGTTTTACTCAAAGAACATCTGTATTAGTAAAAGAACTCATTTAGGAATCCTCGTCGTCTGACCCAGTCGAACTGGACCAGTAGATTGCTGTGTGAATGTGTTTACTGTCTGTCTCTACAAACATCTGGTCTCGCATCCAGTCCTCCCTGTGGGTTGAATCTACTGGGCTGGAGAAGGCAGGGAAGGGAATACTCTTGTGCATCTTGGAATCCTCCCCAACACCCAAAACAGTGCCATGTGCTTACAGAAAGCATTATTCCAGTTCTTAATGCCACCTATTGCAAAGCTCTGACCCTTCTCTAGGAAACTGTGGTTGAAATTTCAGACCTAAAAATGTCAGTTGGATACTTAAAATTGTTCGTATAAAAATCCATCTATTGAGCACACACTTTGTGTCTGACACTGGCACTCAGCAACTAACTAGACAACAAAATTACCTCACAAGGTCAGAATATGAGGTAGGTGGCAGACATTCAGTAAATGCTTATTAATTCGATTTGATGAACTTGTTAAACTACTTTCTGGCTAAACTTTTAAGTCTTTCATTAATGCTTTCTTCACATGGCAGTGGCCTTTAGTTTCCAATATTCTACTAAGCACTCAACTTTTTATTTTTATTTTTTTAAGGTACAAGGTCTCACTCTATAACCCAGGCTGGAATATGGCGGTGTGATCATGGCTCACTGCAGCCTCAAACTCGTGGGCTCAAGCGATCCTCCCGCCTCAGCCTCCCAAGTAGCTGGGGACTGCAGATGTGCACCACCACTCCTGGCTAATTTTTTTTCTTTGTCATTTTTTTTGGTAGAGATGGAGTTTTTCTATGTTGACCAGGCTGATCTCCAACTCTTGGCATCAAACATTCCTCCCATTTTGGTCTCCCAAGGCACTGGGATTAAAGGTGTGTGTCACCATACCCAGCACACCCAACTTCTGTGGACTTCTTGTATCAGCCCTCCAATCCTCATTAGCAACTGCCTATTTATTTTTGAGCTCAGGGGACATAAAGAAAGAAGTCTCTAAGGGCTGGGCATGCTGGCAGGTAGATGAACTTGCCCTACAGGGAGAGTCTGCTAAAGGGGAGGTAACAGGCTATATTTGCATTTCTAAAGGGGAAGTGGGGAACTGGGGGAAAAAGAAGAGAGAGAAAAATAATTAAACCATCTCTTAGGAAAGCGGGGGTACTCGGTTAAACTATGGTCAGGTCACTGCACTGCAGCCTGAGCAATAGAGCGAGACCTTGTCTTAAAAAAAAAAAAAAATGATCTAATAAACCACAGAGTAAAAGAGAAAAATCTGCATTAGACTACACGACAGAAAAACTGACAAAGTTACTCTCTTTTACCTTCTTACCATCAAAACCTAAGAAATGGTGTCCTCTTTTCCATTATGAGAAGATATACTTCGAACTGCTGATCTTGTGATGATAATAAGTTTTTCTAAACTGTGGATTCATTCTTGCCCTATTTCTCTTGCTGTTGTTTTGGTTGGATCAATTGCTGAGGTCAAGTAACTGTGGCTAGTAAACATGAGGTTCAGACCCAGGTGAGTTAACTGGCCTGGCAGAAAATCAAACAACCTTGGACACGGGACACCACACTGCGACAACCCATACAACAAAGCTGGACTCACAACTGTCAACACCAAGAGCAGGCTGGCCCTAGAGCATCCCAGTTCCACGCTGCTCACCTGTAACAAAAGTCCAAGTTTTTCTAAACTGGGGTCCAAATACCATCTGTCAAGACTTTAGCATCAACCTTCTTGACCTTCATAAAAGCTTCTGTGCTATCTGAAGGTACCACGGAAGTCTGGGATGAAATTTCTGAGATGAAAATTATTTTTAGAACTTTAATCAACAGTTATTCTCATCCAAGTAAATCAAAATCCATGCACATAGGAGATGCTCAATAGATACAAGATCAATTGGGAGGGAAAAGCACTAAGTTAGTGACCACGAATGGACGTAACTTTCGTCATCATCATCAGCGAACACTTCCTGAGCTCCTACTAGGTACAAGCGATAACAAAAGGTGTCAATTACAGGTCCTAAGCCCAGGCAGTTTACAATTAATAACTGCTACCCTATGAAGTATACAGAAGCATTTGAAAACCTCTAGACATAAAAACACCCTTTCCCTTTTCAGTGAGGCTTCCCTAGTTACCTATGTTTAACAGTGTATGCATTTTTTTCCTCTACCAAAAGAAGTCAAGAAGAAAAAACAAGGGAAGGAAGGGATACATAGCTAGAAGGACTGATCCCAGTGTCTGATATGTATAGCTCACACTAGCAGAACTCATAATATGTAAGAATAAATGAGGATTCTCTTCTTCACGCTGAATCCAAATTTGTATAGTAGTCACCGTTATTCTAAGGAGCTCCATTTGGTTCACTGCTAAACAGCCTCCCCCTCCACATATGTTAGCTGACCTGTGTGGTCCAGCTCCCACAGCACTGACTGTAGATATTTTATACTACACCACATGCTTCTGCTTCCCACTCTTCCATTCATAAAGAAGAGAACATTTAAAAAGCACACACAGCCAGGCACGGTGGCTCATGCCTATAATTCTAGCCCTTTGGGAGGCTGAGGCAGGAGGATCACTTGAAGACCCTGTCTCTACAAAAAATTAGCTGGGCATGGTGGCTTGCGCGGCAGAGCAGACCCTGTCTCAAAGCAAAAAAAAAAAAAAAAAAAAAAAAAAAAAAAAAAAGCACACACAAATTACACAAATTATTGGAAATACAGCACTAGAGGCTTGAGTAAACAGTACCAGTACTATAAAGAAAGTAGAATTTCATGTGAATGACATGTATTTCAGTTCTAAACAACATATAACTTAGAATGTAATTTCCTAATGCACTTAAATTTTTTTTTTTTTTTTTAAAGAGACAGGGTTAGGCCAGGCACAGTGGCTATTGCCTGTAATCCTAACACTTTCAGAGGCTGAGGAGGGAGGATCATTTGAGCTCAGGAGTTCAAGACCAGCCTAGGCAACATGGTGAACCTGTGCCCGGCCCCTAACGCACTTAATTTCTTATTTAAGGCTATTTTAGGAATTCAAGGACAAAAATAATTACCAATATTCCTTTTCCTTATATTATACTTCACCTCTTCTATCACCTGAAATCTTCAGGTGGTGTTCATGAGATTTATACACGCTGCTTCATTTTCTCTGTCACCTTTAAAATACTCTTTTCTCCAACTCCTCTACTAAACAATCTTTCTAGATGATAATCCACGTTTTACCTACCCAGAGGTGCCAGTGAGCTGGGAGATCTGGGGGAATGCATTTTCCAGGAAACAGATTGCTAACCCACAACAGGAGGCTTTCAATGCCCTGGGAGATGGACTGTAATACCAGGACTTTTATCTTGCCCTAACCCTCTGAACTTCCTTCCCCCACCTACTACTCCCTCTTGTCTCTTCACTCTTAATCACTGTTTGTTTCAGAAGCATTTATCACTATCCCACAGTATTTACTTATTGCCTGCTCCCCCATAAGATCTCCAGAGAGCAGGGTATTTACATGTCTTGTTGATTCAACCTCAGCTTCCAAAACAGTACCTGGCTCACACAAGAAGCTCAATAAATATTTACTGAATCAATTATAACATCTTACAATACCCAAGAATTAAGTCATATTTTATTGATCAACAAATCAACTAGCAAAATCTTACTTGTCATTGTAGAAAAAAAGCGAGAGGAGAGACACATCTGCTCCCCAACTCCTGCTAAATGAGATATGAAAAACGGATGGCTAAGTGGAGATTTTGTAAAAGAAACAAACGTTACTAATTTTTGAGACCACTTCTAAAAACAGGAGATGCCTGTTCCTTAACATACTGCCTTGTTTATCAGCCTACTGAGTGAAATGTCTGTTACCTACTACAGCCTTCCGCCATTATCTCAGTGCTGCATTCTGAACTAACACGTTGAGAGTAGTTTGGTGAAGTGTGATGCTTTCTTTTAAAATAAAGGAGTGAGCAGGTCATGCGATGAGCAAATACAAACGCTGGGGACAATGATCATTAACAAATATTCTTATGAAGTTGAGCCACTGCCATTTCTCTTACCCCAAAGCGCTTGGGCAATTTCAGTAGAATGATGGTATCATGCTGTCGAGCAGTGAATTTTTAAGCTGGGATAGAATAAATTCCCTTTAAAGGGTTATGAGGAATGTGAAAGAAAGATAGGGCAGTGGGTTTGGCAACTGAGGATGAGAAGCGCTCGTTTAAAATACTGTGCTTTCCTACATTCCCTAGCCCCAGCCCTAATGTCCCACAGCACGCTGAGGATGGCTTTCCTTTCGGTGCAAACCAGTGATTTCTGGCATCCCTCTTCCAAATCACAGAAGCCAGCCGGGACCGCACTACTCCAATACTTATCAGCATGGTGGAAGGCAGGATGGGGTGGTGGGAAGGGTATGCGGGCTTGAGGGGTGAGGTGCTGGGCCAGTGGCCGAAGCAAGTTTCCTCATCAGCAAACGGTCATAAAGTTGCCTCCCACCGAGAACGGCCAGAAGAACCAAGTGGATGGCCAGGACCGCGCGCAGAGCCTGCGCGTAGCGAACGCTGTGATTGCCTTCTTACCCTCCCACGGCAAGCGACACCGAAGGTCTGGGGAGACCGTCAGGGTTGTGACTGAGGATGGTTGTCGAGTGACCACAGAGCCTAGTAAATAACGCGCATCTCCTCCAGCACCGCGGAGCGCGAGCCCGGAGCCCGGAGCCCGCCGCACGCTGGGCGCCGGGGAACGCTCACGTCCACCGCCGGGGCCGCAGCCCAGCCCCATGGCTCCGGGCTTCCCGCTTCGAGAAGGGCACGCCGCGGCCCCTCGGGGCGCGGGCGCTGGCACCGGAAGCCAGGTGGCCAAGAGTCGGGTACTTACCCAAGGCGGGCGGCGGGCGGCTGAGGTCGCGGCCAGCCGGCTCCAGGCGGCGGCGAAGTCGGGCGGCGGGGCGCGCGGGCTCCGGCAGACTAGGGCGAACAGGGTCCCCAGCAGGAAGGCGGCCGCAGCACAGCTCAGGTACAGGCTGAGCCTGAGCAGGACGGAGCTCAGCCCCGCGGCCCCCGCAGCCTCCCCACCGCCGGGCCCCAGGAAGGAGAGGGCCACGGCGGCGAGTGCGGCCACCGCCACTGGCCCCCAGCAGCTTCGGCCGCCCGGGCCC
>NW_016814940.1:104167-131563 GCF_001698545.2 Rhinopithecus bieti
CCCCCGCCGGCGCTCCGGAGGCAGGGGGAGCCCGCGCTCATGCCTCGCCCGCGGTCCACCGAGGGAGCGGCCCCCGCAGACGCCGCTGGGCCCTTCTCGGCGACCCCTCAGCGCCGCCACCAGGCGCTGGGCCCGTAGCTGCCGGGCCGGGCGCAGCCAGGGAGCCCCACCGTGTTGTGACTGAAGCCCGGCCAGCCTGACGCGGGCGGGGCGGGGCCGCCCTTAAGTGCGTGTCGGGCGGGGCCCGGAGCCACCGCGGCCGCTGAGTGACAGCCAGGAGGCGCCCACCCATAGCGCGGGGGCGGGGTCCGGGACGGGGCCCCACGGGGAGGGGGCGCAACCCAGCGCGGCGCACACCGCTCTTTCCCACGCTCCCCTCTGCCTCCACAGGATGCCGTCTGTTCGTGGAAAATTTTGCTGCAGGTGTCAGCGGCGCTGGTAATTCCCCAGCTCAGGTGATCCCGTAATTCTCCCTCTCCGCTCATCACTGACAGTAACCTCTTCTCTTTGCTTGCAGCCTGCAACATTTCTTCCTGGTTTTCACTCGCTATTTAAACAGGCTGCTGTTCCCGAGCCTGCCTATCACAGTTTCTAACGACCTTCCCTTTCCCACCCTGCCGCCTTAAGCAAGGAATCAGACACGTGCGGTGGAGTAAGTGAAGCCTGCAATTCCTAGCTATGGAAAGGTCCAAAGAAGTCTGCCTGGTGTAACAGGGTGCAGGTAGCTGCCCATAATCACTTTGGCTCCAATTCTGTTTTTCCCCCCTCCCAACTATTCAGTACAAATGCTATCAGCCACGCAAAAGAACATGGTCCAAACAATTTTTAGAGTATATATTTGCCTTTTCTTCTGTCATAGCCAGTAATATACAGGTAACGCTTGCTAAGTAGATGCCAATATGCTACTTAAACACTGGCAATTACTGCTAAGACTAATAGAGTAGCAGATGTAGCTTTTACTTTTAGTATTAATTGGTATTCATGGGTATTTCATTCATTCTTTTTTCTTTTTTTGAGACGGAGTCTCTGTTGCCCAGGCTGGAGTGCAGTGGGGCGATTTCTGTTCACTACAATCTCCACCTCCCGTGTTCAAGTCATTCTCCTGGCTCAGCCTCCCGAGTAGCTGGGACTACAGGCGTCCACCACCACACCCAGCTAATTTTTGTATTTTCAGTAGAGACAGGGTTTCACTATGTTGGCCAGGATGGTCTCGATCTCCTGACCTCGTGATCTGCCCGCATCGGCCTCCCAAAGTGCTGGAATTACAAGCATAAGCCACAGCGCCCAGCCTCACTTCATTCTTTCTTAAACCTTCTAAGTCAGAAATGAAGAGTGCCTCATGCTAGATGTGACTTTGCCATGCCAAGGTGATGATCAAAAGAAGTTACCAGCTTCCTTTACTCCTCCTTTTTAAAGAAAATATGAGCAGGCGCGGTGGCTTACACCTGTAATCCCAGCACTTTAGGAGGCTGAGGCGGGCAGATCATGAGGTTAGGAGTTCAAGACTACCTGGCTAACATAGTGAAACTTGAACCCGGGAGGTGGAGGTTGCAGTGAGCTGACATCGTGCCATTGCACTCCAGCTTGGGCAACAGAGTGAGACTTCGTCTCAAAAAAAAAATAAATAAATAAAGCAGCATAATTAATTTTGAAGAAGCCCTTTTGCCTCTAAAATAGTTGTTAATTTTCAGCCAACTGGAGCCCCTCAAAGTGTACCCTACAAACCCAAATTATTCAAATAAAGCATAGCGGCTTGTTATCACCAACAACAAAATCTATGTTTTTTGATCATTTACATGCCGAGGACTGTATTCTGAAGGCTTTATGATAAATTTAAATTAATTTTTCAATTTTAGCGCTAGCTCACCATAATAGTAACTAACAGCACTTACTGTGTGCCAGATACTATTCTAAGGACCAAACATACTTCATTTAATCTTCACAACAACCCCAACGGCTATCTCCATCTACACAGTGGGGAACTGAAGCACAGGAGTAAGATAACTTGCTCAACATCGTAAAGCTAATAAATAACAGAACTAGGATTTAGTTGTTACTCCATGTGGTCTAGCTTCAGAGCTTGTGCATTGAATCACTATGCCATGATGCTTCCTAAGAATTCTGTGATTTAGTCATCTCATATTATGGAAGAGAAAAAAAAAAGTTAAATTCTTGATCCTGATCTGTATTCCATGCTTAAAAGTGGATAGTTTGGGGCCTGGCATGGTGGCTCATGCCTGTAATCCCAGCACTTTGGGAGGCCGAGGTGGCTGGATTACCTGAGGTCAGGAGTTTGAGACCAGCCTGATCAACATGGCAAAACCCCGTCTGTACTAAAAATACAAAAATTAGCCATGTGGGATGGCGTGCGCCTGTAATCCCAGCTACTCAGGAGGCTGAGGCAGGAGAATCGCTTGAACCTGAGAGGCACAAGTTGCAGTAAGCCCAGATGGCGCCAGCACTTCAGCCTGGAGAAGAGAGCAAGACACTGTCTCAAAAAAAAAAAAAAAAAAAAAAAAAGTGGATAGTTTTGTAGCTTTGTGAGAATCACAGCAACTTAGCCTCCTGACAAATGCTAAGTTTTTATAACTTGAACCAACTGGTCTGAAACTTATTGACAGCCCAGGCCTGTAACTCTTAAGACCGTGATCTTTCCAATACACACATATATATTGTACCCAGGAGTAATGCAGATATGAATAAATGTAAGCCTGGGGTCAGAAAACTTCCTCACAGCACATTTGTATTTATTTTTTGGAGAAATGTATTGCGGCTAAATCAGCATTGACACTTTGACATTTGTTTAACAAATGGTAGTCCAGCCTCCACCCTGTGTGGTTTGAAGAACATTGAGAAGTGAGGTAAGATAAGTGTGACAATGGTTAATTTTAGGTGTCAATTTGACTGAATTGGGATTACCTGAAAAACTAACAAAGGATTATTTCTGGGTGTGTCTATGAGGGTGTTTCCCAAGAAGACTGCCCCTGGGTTAGTGGATTGAGTGGGGAAGATCCACCCCTGATGTGGGCCACCATCCAATCAGCTGTGGCCCAGAAAGAACAAAAAGGTGGTTTCCTCTGTGCCCTGGAGCTGCTCTTCTCCCATCTTTAGACAGCAGAACTCCAGGCTTTCTGGCGTTGAGACTCCAGGTTACACTAGCAGCCTCCTGGGTTCTCAGGCCTACCGCCTCAGAGTTATGCCATCCAATTCCCTGGTTCTGAGGCCTTCAGAGCTGAACTGAGCCACACTAGCAGCTTTCCAGGCTCTCCAGCTGGCGAAGGGTATATCATCAGAGTTCTCAGCCTCATAATCACGTAAGCCAATTCTACCAATAAATTCCTTCTAATGTATCTATCTATATCCTTTTGGTTCTGTCTCTCTGGAGAACATTAATACGTCTTTTTTTTTTTTTTTGGAGACAGAGTTTCACTCTTGTCGTCCAGGCTGGAGTGCAATGGTGTGATCTTGGCTCACCGCAACCTCCGCCTCCCAGGTTCAAGAGATTCTCCTATCTCAACCTCCCGAGTAGCTGGGATTACAGACACGCACCACCATGGCTGGCTAATTTTTTGTATTTTTAGTAGAGATGGGGTTTCTGCATGTTGGTCAAGCTGGTCTCAATCCCCCGACCTCAGGTGATCCGTCCACCTCGGCCTACCAAAGTGTTGGGATTACAGGAGAGAGCCACCACGCCCGGCATACATCTTCCATTCTGTCTGTCCTGCAGCACATCTTAATGTTGTAACGTGGACCGGAGGCACACAGGTCATGGGCTGAATAATATTCCATTTTATGTATCTACTACATTCTCCTTCATCTGTCTGTTGATGAACAAACACTTGAGTTTTTTTGCCACCTTTTGGCTATACTGTTATGAACATGGGTGTATAAGTATCTGTTGGAGACGCTGCTTTCACTTATTTTTAGTATATGTCCAAAAGGAAATTCTGGGTCATATAATTCTATGTTCAAGTTTTTTAGAACATGCCATACCATTTTCCACAGTGGCTGCGTATTCTACATTCCCACAAGCAATGCATAAGGGTTTCAATCTTTCCACATTCTAACCAATCCTTATTTTCTGTTTTTTTTTTTTGACTAAAGCCATCCTGGTGGGTGTGACCTGGTATCTCATTGTGTTTTTGACTTGCATGTCCCTAATTAATGGTGTTGAGTATCTTTTCATGTGCTTATTGGCCATTGGTATATTTTCTTTGGAGAAATAGCTACTCAAGTCCTTTGTAAGATAAACTTTTGACCACAGTTTGTTTGTTTATTTATTTATTTATTTAGAGAGGGGCTCGCTGTGTTGCCCAGGCTGGAGTGCAATGGTGTGATCTCAGCTCACTGCAACCTCTGCCTCCCTGGTTCAAGTGATTCTTGTGTGTCAGTCTCCCGAGTAGCTGGGATTACAGATGTGCACCACCACACCTGGCTAATTTTTGTATTTTTAGTAGAGACAGGGTTTCACCATGTTGGCCAGGCTGGTCTGGAACTCCTGACCTCAGGTGATCTGCCCACCTCGGCCTCTCAAAGTGCAGGAGATTATAAGTGTGAGCCACTGTGCCGGCCGATCACAGTTTAACAACTATCCCTGGAAAGTGGTGCCAACATAGTTTTATTAAGCACTTTAAAAGAAAGTGAAATGCTTTTTTTTTTTTTTTTTTTTTAAGACACGGTCTCACTCTGTTGCCTAGGCTGGAGTGCAGTGGCACAATCTTGGCTCCCTGCAGCATCCACCTCCTGAGTTCAAGCGATTCTCCTGTCTCAGCCTCCTGAGTAGCTGGGACTACAGGCTCACGCCACCACGCCCAGCTAATTTTTGTATTTTTAGTAGAGACGGGGTTTCACCATATTATTCAGGCTGGTCTTGAACCCCTCTCGGGTGGCCCATTCGCTTCAGCCTCCCAAAGTGCTGGGATTACAGGCGTGAGCCACCGCGCCCAACCAATGCTTTCTTTTAGGCAACAAAAAGAGAATTGATTATACTTTTGGTAATTAAGACCAACAAGTACAAAATGCACTGTGAAGGACGAAAATAGACAATCCTTACTGGAACTCCCGGGGACAGGGTAAGACCCATATTTCCTACCCTTCTTTGCGCTTAGGTATGAGCAATATTTATTGAGTACCTACTGGATTGGGTACCATTGCTGCTGTAACAAATTACTACACATTTAGTAGTTAAAACAACACAAGTGTATCGTCTTACAGTGCTGAAGGTCTTAAGTCTAAAATCAAAATTTGCGGGCTTGGGTTCCTTCCGAAGGTTTCAGGAGAGAATCCGTTTCCTCCTTTTGCAGCTCCTACCTGCACTCCTTGGCTCATTACCTCTTTCTGACATCACTCCAACCTCTAGCTTCTGTGCTCACAGCTCCCACTACTGACTTTGAACTTCTTGTCTCCCTCTTATAAGGACCTTTGTGATTCCATTGGTCCACTGGATAATCCAAGTTAATCTTCCCATTTTGATCCTTAATCACATAAGCTAAATCCTGTCTGCTACATAAGGTGACATATTCACGTGTTGTGGGGATTAGGAGGTACACATTTTTGGGGTGCCATCATCCCACCATACCTGAGAGTTCAACGAGAAGTTATTGCATTCAATATATTCTGCAGAGATCATTTTTACCTTAGATTGTTTTAACTACCCACCTCGTTTACCCCTCGGCAAAGGTCTTTGCATTCTGCTACCAGCCTCTGGTCCATAGAACTAACTAGTGGTATGAACTAAACTTTGCTGATAGAAAATATCACAAACACACAGCCGCCGTCCTTTTTTATTCTTGTTTTGGTAGAGAATTACAAGATAATCAAGGCAGCTTTCCCTATTAACTCACGATAACAACGGGGCCTACCCGCGTCGCCCTAGGCAGCCGGGAGCAGCAGTAACGCCTCTAGGGCGCCCTGGCAACCACGCGGGCTGGACCGCCTTCTTCCGCGGCTCTTCTCGTGTGCGCGCCCCCGACCCGGCCTCCAGCTCCGCCCGCGTGGAGCCCCGGCCTGGCCGCCTGCCCGCCGCGCTCTGTGACGCCCGCCGCGCAGGGCCGCGCGAGGCCCGGCGTGCGCCCGCGCCGCCCTCCTTTCCCTTTCCGCTCTCTCCCCTCCGGAAGCGCGGGGCGCGCGGCGCCGGAGCCGTCAGGGTCGGCGGGAGTGCGCCAGCGCCGCGCGTGGGGCTGTGGCGGCCGCGGCTCTCAGGTGAGGGGCGCGCCAGCGGCTCCAGCCTCCCTGCTCGCGCGGTGCCCGACACGCTGCTTTCCGTTCGAATCCGTTTCCCCGCTCCGGAGCCCAGGCGGCGGCGAGTACTCGGGGTGGGTTTAACGAAGCCTGCGCGGGCGGTGGGAGGCCGCGCCCCCACGACAGAGGCGCCCGTGGCGGCGGGTCCCGGCGCCGCCCCACCCCGTTCCCCGGTGAGAACGGTGGGTCCCGCCCTCTCACGCGTTCCGGGGGGCGTTGAGGGTCAGGATCAACCCTAAATCGAGATTGGGCCGCGACCACATGCAGGGCCTTGACGACTGCCTCCTACCTCTAGGGACTCGAACCTATCCCACGAGGCCCGAGGGGCTATTTGCCTTCCGGGGACGGTAGGGGGTGTGGACAAGAGCCTAGAGTTCCTGGAAACAGGTGTTTAATTTGGGCCGGGACTTTCATGTACCCAATTGGGTATCTTGTTGGAGGCCTGTTGTACTATTTAACTACAGAAATGTCACAGTAACAAGATGACAGTTTAAAAAGTGTCCGGTGCTTTTCTGTGTATCTTCCTGATATTGGGTGAAAGCACTAGTCGGGTTACTGCTGACTGTAGGACCTGGCAAGTGGGGCGTGTCCAGTGACTCTCAGGCAGCTTTGGTGAAAACTTACCTCTGTCTCTATTTTTGTTTTTTGAGACAAGGTCTCGCTCTGTGGCCCAGGGTGGAGTGCACCATCATGTCTCACTGCAGCCTCCCAAGTCCTGGGCTCAAGCCATCCTCCTGTTTCGGCCTCCCAAAGTGCCGTGATTACAGGCGTGGGCCACGCCCCTCCTGGCAAAACTCTGTCTTGATTGAGCACCAGAGGGTTGTTATGGACTGATGAACTATCCTTTAATTTTACCCTTTCCTAGTTTGTTGTAAAGACCATCTTAACTACTTTATTAAGTCATTTTTCTTCTTTATTCTCTATGGTAAATTGAATCACTTCGTAGTAAATGTTATCCAAAGAATTGCTTAGTGGATGGGATTGTTGGGTAAATTTTCCTGTAAATTAAGTCACATGAGTGTTTAAATCTTTGCAATAACTCTGTTGGATATTATTAACCGAAATTTAAACCTGGAAAGTCTCACAGGCAGCGGACTACGCACCACTGCGCGTGAACTGTGACCGCTTAGGGAGGCAGCTGGCTTCCAGCTCTTGGGGACTGTATGACCTTACCATGGATGCAGATAAAGGCATAGTTCTGGTGTGTGTATCTGGAGGGGTGGGGAAAGAGGACAGGAAACTAGGCTGAAACACGGTGATTTCTTTTTTTTTTTTTTTTTTGAGATAGGATCTCACTCTGTTGCCTAGGCTGGAGTACAGTGGCCCCGATCTCGGCTCACTGCAGCCTCAGCTCCCAGGTTCCAGCGATTCTTCCACCTCAGCCTCTGGAGTAGCTGGGACAACAGGCGAGAGCTATAACGCCCGGCTAATTTTTGTATTTTTTGTAGAGGTGGGGTTTGGCCGTGTTGGCCAGGCTGGTCTCAAACTCCTGGGCTCAGGTGGTCTGCCTGCCTGGGCGTCCCAAAGTTACAGGTATGAGCCTATAACATAAGCCACCACACCCAGCCACACACATACAAGGCGATTTTTCTGCCCTTGTGGGTAGCAAAGAGCACGGCTCGATCTTAAATCTCCTAACTCTAGACTCCTTTGCAGGATAAACATTCTTTGAATGACTAAATCCGTCAGGTTCTCCTTTGGGTACTGGGGATACAAAGATGAGGAAGTGACGAGGAGCTCCCCAGTCTGGCAAGGAGACAAGTGTAGGGGACGGGGAGGGAAAAACAAAACCTTTTCCTGCAGCTGGGGCTCCGGAAGTTAAACTTACAAGACAGGGGAAAAGGCGTACGTATTTTATTTTATGTTAATTTTTACAATGACACAGGGCTTTCCTAGAAAAGAAGTGGCTAGGCCAGAAAGTTTGTATACAGTGTTTAAAAGATGATAAACTGTGGAGATACGACATGAAGAGATCTTAAAACCGGGTGGAGGGTTAGATTTCTAGGGGTTTAAACCATGGGAATAAATAAAGGCATACCTTGGAGATATTTTAGTTGGTTGTAGACCACCACAATAAATTAAATCTCGCAATAAAGCAAGTCACATGAATTTTTTGGTTTCCCAGTGCATATAAAAGTTATGTTTACACTATACTGTGGTCTGTTAAAGGTATAATGGTATTATGCTTAAGAAATGTACATACCTTATCTAAAAAATAATTTATGGCTAAAAAATGCTGTCAATCATCTGAGCCTTCAGGGAGTTGTAATTTTTTTTGCTGGTGGGGGGTCTTGCCTCACTGTTGATGGCGGCTGACTGACCAAGGTGCTGAGTGCTAAAGGTTGGGATGGCTGTAGCAATTTCTCAAAATAAGACAATAATTAACTTTGCTTCATTGACTTCTTTTCACAAAAGATGTCTGTAGTTTGTAATGCTGCTTGACAGCATTTTATCCATAGTAGAACTTTTCTTTTTTTTTTGAGATGGAGTCTTGCTCTGTCACCTGGCCTGGAGTGCAGAGGTGGGATCTGGGCTCACTGCAACCTCCGCTTCCCGGGTTCAAGCAGTCCTCCTGCCTCAGCCTCCCAAGTAGCTGGAATTACAGACATGGACCATCACGCCTGGCTAATTTTTATGTATTTGTAGTAGAGATGAAGTTTCCCCATGTTGGTGAGACTGGTCTCGAACTCTGGACCTCAAGTGATCCACCCACCTCGGCCTCCCAAAGTGTTGGGATTACAGGCGTGAGCCACAGCACCCAGCCTCACAGTAGAACTTTAAAACGAGGTCAGTCTTCTCAAACCCTGCCGCTGCTTTATTAGCTAAGTATACGGAGTATTCTAAATCATTTGTTGTCATTTCAACAATGTTCACAGCTTCTTCGCCAGGAGTAAATTCCATCTCAAGAAACTTTCTTTGCTCATCCATAAGAAGCAAGTCCTCATCTGTTCAAGTTTTATTATGAGATTGCAGCAATTCAGTTACATCTTGAGGCACTGCTTATTTTTTCTTGTTTTGAGACAGGGTCTTGTTCTGTCACCCAGGCTGCAGTGCATTGGCATGATCACAGGTCATTACAGCCTCAACCTCCCCAGCCCAAGTGATCCTCTTGCTTCAGCCTCTACAGGCACGTGCCACCACATCCAGCTTTTTTTTTTTTTTTTGAGACAGAATGTCACTCTGTCACCCAGGCTGGAGTGCAGTGACACGAGCTCGGTTCACTGCTGCAACCTCTACCTCCCAGGTTCAAGTGATTCCCATGCCTCAGCCTCCCAAAAGTAGTTGGGATTACAGGCATGTGCCACACCACCTAGCTAATTTTTAGTAGAGATGGAGTTTCACCATGTTGACCAGGCTGGTCTCCAACTACTGTCGTCAAGTCATTTGCCTGCTACAGCTTCCCGAAGTGCTGGGATTATAGGTTATAGGTGTGAGCCACCGTGCCCAGCTAATTTTGTAGTTTAGTTTTTTCTTTTAAGAAACGGGATCTCACTGTGTTGTCCAGGCTGATATAAAACTTCTGGGCTCAACTGGTCCTCCTGCCTTGGCCCTCCAAAATACCAGGCTCCACTTCTAATTCTAGTTCCCTTGCCATTTCTACCACAGCTGCAGTTCCTTCCTCCACTTAAGTCTTGAATCCCTTAAAGTTATCCAGAAGGGTTAGAATCAGCTTCTTCCAAACTCTTGTTGATGTTGATATTTTGACCTCCTATGAATCATAAGTGTTCTTAATGGGGGAAAGTTTTCAATTTATTTTGCTCAGATCCGTCAGAGGAATTATTACCTATAACAAATACAGCCTTACAAAATACATTTCTTGAAAAGTAAGACTTGAAAGTTGACTTACTTCTTGATCCATGGGCTGCAGAATGGATGTTGTTAGCAGGCGTGAAAACAACGTTGATCTTGCACATCTTCATGAGAGCTCTTGGGTGACCAGGTACATTGTCAATGAGCAGTAGTATTTTGAATTTTTTTGTCTGAGCAGTCGATCTCAACAGTGGGCTTAAAACATTCAGTGAATTATGGCTGTAAATAGGTGTGCTGTCATTTGGGCTTTTTGGCTTTTTGTTTCATATATAGACGACAAGCACAGTAGATTTAGCATAATTCTTAGGACCCTTAAGATTTTTTCTTTTTTTTTGACAGAGTCTTGCTGCCTTGCCCAGGCTAAAATGCACTGTCACAATCTTGGCTCACTGCAACCTCTGCCTCCCTGTTTCAAGTGATTCTTGTGCCTCAGCCTCCCAAGTAGCTGAGACTATGAATATAAAATTAGCCTGGCTAATTTTGTTATTTTAGTAGAGACGGGGTTTCACCATATTGGCCAGGCTGGTCTCAAACTCCTGACCTCAGGTGATCTGCCTGCCTTGGCCTCTGAAAGTGCTTGGATTATAGGTGTGAGGCACCGTACCCAGATTTTTTTTTTTTTTTTTTTGAAATGGAATCTTGCTCTGTCACTCAGGCTGTAGTGCAGTGGCCCGATCTCAGCTCACTGCAACCTGCCTCCTGGGTTCAACCTATTCTCCAGCCTCAGCTTCCCAAGTAGCTGGGATTACAGGTACATGCCACTACACCTGGCTAATTTTTGTATTTTTTGTAGAGACGGGGTTTTGCCATGTTGCTCAGGCTGGTCTCCATCTCCTGGCCTCAAGTGATCCACCCATCTCAGCCTCCCAAAGTGCTGGAATGACGAGTGGGAGCCACTGTACCCAGCCTAAGGGCCCTAATATTTATGAAATGGTAAATGAGCACGGGCTTCATTTTAAAGTCACCAGCTCCGTTAGCCCTTAACAAGAGTCAGCCTGTTCTTTGAAGTGTTGAGACCAGGCATTGACTTCTTCCTCTAGCTATGAAAATCCTAGATGGTTAGCATCCTTTTCCAATAGAAGACTGTTTCATCTACAGTGGAAATCTGATGTTTATTGTAGCCACATTCAGCAATTCTCTTAGCTAGATCTTCTGCAGCTTCTCCATCAGAACTTGCTGTTTTACCTTGTACTGTTTTTTTTTTTTGAGACAGAGTTTTCGCTCTTGTTGCCCAGGCTAGAGTGCAATGATGCGATCTCGGCTCACTGCAACCTCCGCCTCCTGCCTTCAAGCGATTCTCCTGCCTCAGCCTCCCGAGTAGCTGGGATTACAGGCATGCGCCACCACACCTGGCTAATTTTGTATTTTTAGTAGAGATAGGGTTTCACCATTTTGGTCAGGCTGGTCTCGAACTCCTGACCTCAGGTGAGATCACCGTCTCGGCCTCCCAAAATGCTGGGATTACAAGCGTGAGCCACCATGCCTAGCTTACCTTGTACTTTTATGTTATAGAGAAGGCTTCTTTTCCTTCCTTCTTTCCTTTTTTTTTTTTTGAGACAGAGTATGTGTCACCCAGGCTGGAGTGCAGTGATGCAGTCTTGGCTCACTGCAGCTTCTGCCTTCCCAGATCAAAGGATTCTCATGCCTCAGTCTCCCAAGTAGCTGGGACTTCAGGCTCCCACCACCACGCCTGGCTAGTTTTTGTATTTTTAGTAGAGATGGGGTTTCACCATGTTGGCCAGGCTGGTCTTGAAATCCTGACCTCAAGGGATCTGCCCACTTCAGCCTCCCAAAATGTTGAGTTTATAGGCATGAGCCACTGCACCCGGCTGAGCAGCCTTCTTTTCTTAAACCTCAAGAGACAGCCTCTGCGAGCCTGAGATTTCTACATCGTCTTTACCTCTCTCGGCCTTCATAGACTTAAGCGAGTGAGGGCCTTGCTTTGGACTAGGCTTTGGCTTAGGGGAACGTGGTGGCTGACTTGGTGTGTCCAGACCATTCGGACTTTCTCCATGTCAGCAGTAAGGCTCTTTCGCTTTCTTACTCCTGTGTTCGCTGGAGTAGCAGTCTTATATTTCCTTCAAGAATTTTTTCTTTGCTTTCACAACTTGGCTAACTGGTGCAAGAGGCCTAGCTTTTGACCCATCTCCTGGACTTTTAACATACCTTCCTCACTAAGCTTAATCATTTCTAGCTTTTGATTTAAAATTTTCTAAGGGATAGGAGTTGGAAAAATTTGGATGTTAAGTGGACTTTTAGGAAAATTTCAACTTTTCGCCGTGGCTCACGCCTGTAATCCCAGCCCTTTGGGAGGCCATGCGGGCGGATCCCGAGGTCAGGAGATCAAGATCAAGACCATCCTGGCTAACACGGTGAAACCCCGTGTCTACTAAAAATACAAAAATTAGCTGGGTGTGGTGGCACGTGCCTGTAATCCCAGCTACTCGGGAGGCTGAGGCAGGAGAATCACTTGAACCAGGGAGTCAGAGGTTGCAGTAAGCCGAGATTGTGCACCACTGCGCTCCAGCCTGGGCGACAGAGTAAGACTCTGTCTCAAAAAAAAAAAAAAAAAATTAAAAAACAACTTTCCTGTTAATATATTTGCCAGTAAAATCCAGCAGAGCCATTCAGTGTAATAGTCACGTGGCTGTTAATAAGTTTATATAAATATGTGTAATATTAATTCTGGGCCAAGAATTAATAGAAACTTATTACTTGTGAGTTAGTAAAAGTGCTCTTTTTTTTTTTTTTTTTTTTTTTTTTTTTTTTTTTGAGACGGAGTCTTGCTCTGTCGCCCGGGCTGGAGTGCAGTGGCCGGATCTCAGCTCACTGCAAGCTCCGCCTCCCGGGTTTAGGCCATTCTCCTGCCTCAGCCTCCGGAGTAGCAGGGACTACAGGCGCCCGCCACCTCGCCCGGCTAGTTTTTTGTATTTTAGTAGAGACGGGGTTTCACCGTGTTAGCCAGGATGGTCTCGCCCTCCTGACCTCGTGATCCGCCCGCCTCGGCCTCCCAAAGTGCTGGGATTACAGGCTTGAGCCACCGCGCCCGGCCTAAAAGTGCTCTTTTGTTATGTTTAAGATCTCTTCATTTCTTCAGACAGTGTAATTATCTCTTATAGCTAAATAATTTTCTGATTTCAGTTTCTTCGAATTTCAAGAAAATGTTTATTTTTTATATTTGTAATTTAAACTACATGTCTTTTTTTTTTTTTTTCAATTAAGAGGGAGTCTCACTCAATTGCCCAGGCTGGAGTGCAGTGGCAAAATAGCAGCTCACTGCAACCTCTGCCTCCCGGATTCAAGCGATTCTCCTGCTTCAGCTTCCTGAGTAGCTGGGATTACAGGCACCTGCCACCACACCCGGCTAATCTTTGTATTTTTGTAGAGATGGGGTTTCACCACGTTGGCCAGGCTAGTTTTGAACTCCTGACCTCAAGTTATCCACTCCCCTCAACTTCCCAAAATGCTGGGATTACAGGCACGACCCACTGTTCTTGGCCTTAAACTACATTTCTTCAACTCTGGCTCCTGATTTATTCTAGTGAGGCCTTAATCTATTAGCAGAGTTTCCCTAGACACTGTCATATTACCTATGCCACTTGACACTGTCTAGTACCACCCAAAGTTTAAACTTTCATTCCATCTTATATGTATCGTAGTACATTACCTTTTGATGAAAGCTTTTTATCTCCATAGATCAGTGGCATTTCAAACCCTTGCCTGGGACTCTCGGGAATGTGCAGCTGGTTTTACATCAAGGCCTAGTGCACACCATGCATTTAAGTAATAGAAACAACAGTTTCATGAAACTTACTCTTATAATATATAATGCACTCTTTTTTTTTTTTTTTTCTTTTGAGATGGACTCTCCCTCTGTCCCCCAGGCTGGAAGCACAATCTCAGCTCACTGCAACCTCCGCCTGCTGGGTTCAAGTGATTCTCCTGCCTTAGCCTCCCGAGTAGCTGGGATTATAGGCATGTGCGACCACACCCAGCTAATTTTTTATATTTTTAGTAGAGACAGGGTTTCATCCTGTTGGCCAGGCTGATCTTGAACTCCTACGTCAAATGATCTGCCCGCCTCGGCCTCCCAAAGTGCTGGGATTGCAGGCATGAGCCACTGTGCCCGGCCTGTAATGCACTCTTGATTATTACACTCTGTTCTACTTCTTTGTCAGTTTAATGATGGACACGAGCTACTGAATTGATTTTACACTGGATTGTGACCCATAGTTTATAAGATATTACTCTAGGCTATGCCGTTAAACCATTTACTTTTGAAATTTGAAGAAACTTAATTTAAAAATTTTAATTGCAAAAATATTCTTAACCACACAACAAAGTAAGAAAGGAAAAAACCATAAAACCTCAGTTCTTTTTAGAGTCCAGAATGCTCACCATTACACTGTGGGGTATCCACAATTCTTTTTATTCCACTCCTTGACTTTTGTTTTCAAAGGTGAATTATCTTACAAAAAAAGGTGACATTTTTGGGAGTTTAATGACAGTGTTATAAGACCAATTCACCATTCAGTGGCTATTTTACTTTTTTTTTTTACATTCAAGTGGGCAAAATTAGATTATGATTAGCCTCAGTCTTTATGTTTGTGATGACCCATGATCGCAGGCCTCTATCCAAGTTTTTATATTTCTCCTTCTCCTGACCACACTACTCCTCTCCCCTCCCCTCATGGGTTATACTCATGTTTAATGTATGTCTTTCGAATCCGTGTTCTATAACTTGGCTTGTATGTTTCTGCTCATGAAGAATATAGCATTGTTTTGTATATGTTTTAAGTTTTATGTAATTGTATCATTGCTTGCTTGCTTATTTATTTATTTTGAGACAGGGTCTTGCCCTGTAGCCCAGACTGGAGTGCAGTGGTTAATCATGACTCATTGCATTATCAACCTCCTGGGCACAAGTGATCCTCCCACCTCAGCCTGCTCAGTAGCTGGGACTACAGGCACACCACTATGCCCAGCAAATTTTTATTTTTTAATTTTTTGTAGCGATGAGGGCTCATTATGTCGTCTGGAACTCCTGGGCTCTGGGCTCAAGCAATCCTCCCACCTTGGCCTCCCTAAGTGCTGAGATTACAGGCATGAGCCATGGTGCCAGCCTCATTGGCTTTTTAAATTCTGCATTTTTATTCAATGTTATTTTTGTAGATCTCAGTGTATCCTTTTTGGCAGATATGTGCTTATGCAACGTTTTATTTATTCATTTTCCTCTTAATGGACAGTGAAGTTGTTTCTCTTGCATTGCTGTTGCAAACAGTAGCAGATGCTGTGGTGTGGCGAACATCCTGTGTACATGCCCAGGATCACACAACTGGGAAGCAGCAGAATCGTATTTTGAGTCTGGGTGCGTCTGACTCCATTCATTCGTTTCAACCTCTGAGCAGACTCCCACACATCACTTACGTGCCTCATTTATGACACAAACACTATTATGGTAACAGTAATGGCACTACAATGGGATTGTGTGTCATTTTTCTTTTAATAGGTCAGTTCTTAATTTATGGCCTCCTCCCCTCTAGTTTTGCTTTAACTGTAAATTATATTATTCAGTATAGAAAAGTTTTGTATTCTGTACTTTTCATGTTCATACATCGTCTAAAGCACGGGTCTACAAGCTGGGCACAGTGGTGTGCGCCTGTAGTCCCGGCTACTCTGGAGGCTGAGGTGGGAGGATCACGTGAGCCCAGAGTTGGAGACTGCAGTGAGCTAGAATCCTGTCGCTGCACTCCAGCCTGGGCAATGGAGTGAGGACCTGTTTCTTTAAAAAATATAAATAAAATCAACCAGGGATCTACAAACTTTTCTTTTTTTTTGAGATGGAGTCTTGCTCTTGTCACCCAGGCTGGAGTGCAATGGCATGATCTCAGCTCCCTGCAACCTCTGCCTCCCATGTTCAAGTGATCCTCCTGCCTCAGCCTCCCTAGTAGCTGGGATTACAGGCATGCACCACCACGCCTGGCTAATTTTTGTATTTTTAGTAAAGAAGGAGTTTCGCCATGTGGGCCAGGCTGGTCTTGAACTCCTGACCTCAGGTGATCCACCCGCCTCGGCCTCCCCAAGTGTTGGGATTACAGGCGTGAGCCACCACGCCCGGCCTACAAACTTTTCAGTAAGAGATCAGATGGTAAGTATTTTAGTCTCTGTGGGCCATAGGGTCTCAGTCACAGCTACTCAGTTCTGCAGTCGTAGTGTGAAAGCTGGGAGAGACAATACCTGTGTCCGCGAGTGGGGCTGTGTTCCAGTAAAATTTTATTCACAAAATCAGACGGCAGACAAGATCTGGCTTATGGACAGGTACTTTGCTGACTCCTGATCTAAGTGATTATGTTAACAGTAATATTTATCTATAGAAGCTTTTCAATGTTACAAGTAATGCTGGAACTCCCTTTATTTGTCTATTTATTTATTTATGAGATGGAGTCTCTCTCTGTCGCCCAGGCTGGAGTGCAGTGGTGTGATCTCAGCTCACTGCAGCCTCTGTCTCCCGGGTTTCAGCAGTTCTCCTGCCTCAGCCTCCTGGGTAGCTAGGATTACAGGCACGTGCCACCACGCCCAGTTAATTTTTGTATTTTTAGTAGAGACGGGATTTCACCATGTTGGCCAGGCTGGTCTTGAACTCCTGAACTCAGGTGATCCGCCCACCTTGGCTTTTCAAAGTGCTGGGATTACAGGCATGAGCCACCACTCCCAACTTCTAGTCTCCCTTTGTTGCCCAGGCTGGTCTTGAACTCTGGGCTCAAGTGATCCTCCCACCTCAGCTTCCCAAAGTGCTGGGATTACAGACGTGAACCACTGTGGCTGGCCTAATAAAGTTTTGTTTTGTTTTGGTTTTGGTTTTTTGAGAGAGAGTCTCTCTCTGTCACCCAGGCTGGAGTGCAGTGGTACAATCTCAGCTCACTGCAAACTCTGCCTCCCGGGTTCAAGCGATTCACCTGCCTCAGCCTTCTGAGTAGCTGGGATTACAGGCGCCCGCCACCACGCCTGGCTAATGTTTTGTAGTTTTAGTAGAGATGGGGTTTCACCATGTTGGCCAGGCTGGTCTCGAACCCCTGACCTCAGGCGATCTGCCCGCCTTGGCCTCCCGAAGTGCTGGGATTAACGGCTGTGAACCACCGTGCGGGGCATCTTTTTTCTTCTTAGTATAGTATCTTTAGGATAAACTTCCAGAAGTGACGTTACTGATTCAGAAGTTTTTAGTTTTTTTAATGACTCTAAAAGTGCCAGATTCCTTTTTGAAAGAGACAAGTTTCAGTTTGTATAAATTACTTGAGATGGCCGGGCGCAATGGCTCACACCTGTAATCCCACCATTTTGGAGGACTGAGGCGGGCAGATCATCTGAGGTCAGGAGTTTGAGACCAGCCTAGCTAACATGATGAAACCCCATCTCTACTTAAAATACAGAATTAGCCGGATGTGGTAGCTCATGCCTGTAATCCCAGCTACTCAGGAGGCTGAGGCAGCAGAATTGCTTGAGGCAGAGTTCGCAGTGAGCCGAGATCATGCCAGTGCACCCCAGCCTGGGTGACAGAGTGAGACTCTCAAAAAACCAAAAACAAACAAAAAAACTTTATTAGGAGGCCAAACACAGTGGCTCACGACTGTAATCCCAGCACTTTGGGAGGCCGAGATGGGGGACTCACTTGAGCCCAGAGTTCCAGACCAGCCTGGGCAACATAGGGAGACTGTCTCCAGAAAATAAAGAAGAAGCTGGGCATGATGGCTCACGCCTGTAATCCCAGCACTTGGGGAGGCTGAGGTGGGCAGATCACCTGAGTTCAGAGTTTGAGACTAGCCTGGCTAATATGGCAAAACCCCTTCTCTACTAAAAATACAAAAATTAGCTGGGCGTGGTGGTGCATGCCTGTAATCCCAGCTACCTGGGAGGCTGAGCCGGGAGAATCACTGAAACCCGGGTGGTGGAGGCTGCAGTGAGCCGAGATCCCACTACTGCACTCCAGCCTGGGTGACAGAGAGAGACTCTGTCTCAAAAAAAAAAAAAAAAAAGGGAGAAAGAAAATAAGACAAACCCGGGTGTGGTGGCGCATGCCATACATACTTCCAGCTACTAGGGAGACTGAGGTGGGAGGATCACTTGAGCCCAGGAGTTGGAGACTGCAGTGAGCTAGAATCCTGTCACTGCACTCCAGCCTGGGTGACAAAGCAAGACCCTGTCTCAAAAGATAAAACATAAAAATAAACTTTATCAAGTATCTGTCTTTTAAGGATTTGGGATAGAGACTTCCCTCTGTCAGTTTGGATTTTAAAATGAGAAGGCATTAATCGATGCTATGGAAAATAGTAAAATTTGTATTTTAATGTTTATTAGGTATACATTTATAATCTTAAATTTTAAGATTTTCTTGTGCATTAGAATTTTAAAACTCACTTGTATTTTGCTTAATCTTCACTTGGCTGATAAAATATATTAAATTTTCCTAAACGTTGTATACCATTTGCTAACTTGATTAACATCACAAATTTTTATTGTTTAGATTTTTTTTTTTAAGTACCTCAAACCACTGGCTAGGCACACTTACAAACCTAACAAAGGAACTCTTCCTAAACACTTAGATATTGTTTATAAAACAAACTAAGTCTAAACTTGCTGATTTAATCAATTAGATTCCCTTCTGTGCTTAAATGTAGATGACAGTTAATTTTTTTTTTTTTTTTTGAGACGGAGTCTCACTCTTGTCGCTGGGGCTGGAGTGCAGTGGCTGGATCTCAGCTCACTGCAAGCTCCGCCTCCCGGGTTCACGCCATTCTTCTGCCTCAGCCTCCCGAGTAGCTGGGACTACAGGCGCCCGCCACCTCGCCCGGCTAGTTTTTTTTTTTGTATTTTTTAGTAGAGACGGGGTTTCACAGTGTTAGCCAGGATGGTCTCGATCTCCTGACCTCGTGATCCGCCCGTCTCGGCCTCCCAAAGTGCTGGGATTACAGGCTGGAGCCACCACGCCCGGCCGACAGTTAAATTTTTATGAATCTAATACATCAGAATGTTTTCAACTCTTCGAAACACTAAAGACAAGCAGAATTAACCCATGATAAAATGTTTTACCACACATACCTTAACCTGTCATGTTAATTTATCACAATAGTATTAATAATACAAGTTTGACTCATTTTTAAATTATATCTATACTTTAAAAAAGATTTTTTTAAGGTTGCACAGTCACTTAAGCAATTAAAGGCTGCAGAATGTTGTGGCTGGTTTAGGATACAGATTACATAATCGTTTATTCCCTGATTTGATGTAAAATAGAATTAATTATATTTTTAAGACAGAGTCTTAAAGACAGTGCGAGCACTGTTGCCCAGGCTGGAGTGGTACAATGGTGTGATCTTGGCTCACTGCAACCTCCACCTCCTGGATTCACGCCATTCTCCTGCCTCAGTCTCCCAAGTAGCTGGGATTACAAGTGCACACTACCATACCTGGCTAATTTTTTGTATTTTTAGTAGAGATGGGGTTTCACTATGTTGGCCAGAGTGGTCTTGAACTTCTGACCTCGTGATCTACCTGCCTTTGCCTCCCAGAGTGCTGGGGATTACAGGCATGAGCCACCGCGCCCGGCCCTTTGCTGTTTTATTATTGGAAATTATTTTATTGTTACTTTTGAATATCAGTGTGTACTCATGGCTTCTCATGGAAATTAGTTTTTCATTTTTATGTATACTTGCCTTTTTTCTTCTTCAGTGCTGAATTGTCCAGCGTGGACAGTGGAAGCCCCTTTAAACTGATCCTCTGTTTCATTCCCGCCACCCCAGGCATACTTATGAATATTGTGCTTTCTGGCAACAATAAGCTGATCCAGGCTCTTTGCCTCCAGAAACGCAGTCCCCTGCCTGCCAAGGAGTCCTGGGATTTTTGTAGTGGAGAGTAGTATTAGAAGGTCAATTCTGATCTTAAGGTTATCAGTAATAGATAATGTGACACAGCTGCTTTGACCACTGTAATAACAGTTAAAAAAAACATTTTTTAAAGACTATGGCCTTATAATGATGTTTCTAATTTAACTGTATGGAATATTAAAATATTTTAAATCAATGTTTTTATCGTAGTAATATATATAAATTTACAGGTCAACTAGTAATTTAAGGTCTATAACAAAACAGTGGTCTCTAAGGAAAAAAACACACAAAAATCAAGTGGTCCCTGCCCCATAATAAAGGGAACTACTCTGAACATTTTAATCCAGTTTTTGTAATACTTAACTCCATGTGTCTGAATAATATGCCTTGATTTTTCCATTTTAGACAGCCATTGGCTGTCTGCTGTGAAACATCTCTTATATCAGACCCCCTTTAACACAGTGAGACATATATACTCTTCCCCTTTCATTTTCTACATGTGGTTTTGGCCCAGTTTGTGATTACACATTCAGAAGTTTGACATACCTGTGCAGCCTGTATGTGTGACTTAGAACTTTTGTTCCTCTTCAAGAAGGGATGGGGAACCTTGACAAGAATCATCTCCTTGTCTCTGCTGCTTCCTCCCTAACTGCGGTAAAGGAGCAGAAAGGGGACAGAGACAGCAAGTCCTGAAATATGTTAGGCAGTCCTCACTGCACGGCTTCCACTAGAATCGTGTTTGGACTGGTTTAGCTGGTCCTATGAGATTTTTCTTCTTTTCCTTTCTTTTATTTTTTTGACTTTTATTCTCAAGGGAGGTGACCTATGAGATTTTTTTTAACTCTATCCTTTCTTATTCTAAACTCTAATTGTATTTAATTTGTATATTTTTTTTTGGGTTTTTGTTTTTGTTTGTTGTTGTTGAGACAGAGTCTCGCTCTGTCACCAGGCTGGAGTGCAGTGGTGTGATCTCTGCTCACTGCAACTTCCACCTCCTGGCTCCAAGCAATTCTGCCTCAGCCTCCTGAGTAGCTGGGACTACAGGCACGCACCATCACGCCCAGCTAATTTTTGTATTTTTAGTAGAAATGGAGTTTCACCACATTGGCCAGGATGGTCTCGATCTCTTGGCCTGGTGATCTGCCCGCCTTGGCCTCCCAAAGTGTTGGGATTACAGGCGTGAGCCACCGCGCCCAGCCTTTTTCTTTGTTTCGTTGTACTTAATTTATAGAAGGCAGATTATCCTTAAGGTTCGCTTAGGTATCCATGTTTGTGACATCCTTGCCTTGATGATCTGTTATTTTATTGTGAACTTAATTATGGGACTTTTTTATTTTTCAAATAATTGGTAGAACTTGTTACTCATACAACCCCATCATCACTTCACTGAGTTACTTTTTGTTGTTGTTTTATAATGTTTCTTTTATATATTAACCACACTTGGCAGTTTGGGAAAATAATTATTGTATACAAATGGAAAGTATTTGGAAATCACTCTTTAGTCTGATGTTTCCTTTTTTTTTTTTTTTTTTTTTTTGCAGATATATTTTTGCCATCATGGATCAGTTTGGAGATATATTAGAAGGTGAAGTCGACCATTCTTTCTTTGACAGTGACTTTGAAGAAGGAAAGAAATGTGAAACTAACTCAGTTTTTGACAAGCAAAATGATGACCCGAAGGAAAGAATAGATAAAGATACAAAAAATGTGAACTCGAACACTGGAATGCAAACAACAGAAAATTATCTTACTGAGAAGGGAAATGAAAGAAACCTGAAACTTCCCCCAGAACACCCTGTTGAGAACGATGTTACACAAGCTGTAAGTTCTTTCTCATTGCCAGCCTCTTCAAGATCAAAAAAATTGTGTGATGTTACAACAGGACTTAAAATACACGTGTCCATTCCAAATAGAATTCCCAAAATTGTAAAAGAAGGTGAAAATGATTACTACACAGATGGAGAGGAAAGCAGTGATGATGGGAAGAAATACCATGCCAAGTCCAAGTCTGCCAAACCATCTACCAACGTTAAAAAAAGCATAAGGAAAAAGTATTGCAAAGTTAGCTCCTCTTCCTCCTCCTCTTTATCTTCCTCATCTTCGAGTTCAAGCACAGATTGTTTAGATGCAGGGTCTGAAAGCCATCTATCTGATTCGTCTCCATCATCCAAGAAACATGTATCTGGTGTAACCCTCCTGTCACCAAAACAGAAGTATAAATCAGAAATAAAATCGACAGAAACACAGCCTTCAAGTACTACACCAAAATGTGGCCACTACCCCGAGGAGTCTGAAGATACTGTGACCGACGTAAGTCCCTTATCAACTCCAGACATTAGCCCTCTCCAGTCTTTTGAACTGGGCATAGCAAATGATCAAAAAGTGAAAGTTGAAAAGCAAGAAAATGTGAGCCAAGAAATATATGAAGATGTTGAGGATTTGAAAAATAATTCAAAATATTTGAAATCAGCCAAAAAAGGGAAAGAAAAACATGAGCCTGATCTCTCCTCAAAGTCGTCTTCAGTGTTAGACTCCAGTTTAGACCACAGACATAAACAAAAAGTCTTACATGACACAATGGATCTGAATCATCTTTTGAAAGGTAATTTTCTTTTCCTCTTAAAGTATGTGTATTTATATATGGAGTGTAACTATTAAATGCTATGAATTTGTGTTAATCTAGTAGATATTTTTTATTGTTGGGAATAATTGATATTATTAGTAACTTTACCAAATACTGTATTTTACCATAAAAATATCTCGAATATCATTTGTATTATTTGGTATAGTGATTTCTATTTGTATAATACATATTTTATTTTAGTGCCTTACAAACTCAGAATGCCTAAAGAAAACAGATGGATAAGATAAATGAGAGAAGGGGAGCCAGATGTTTTTCCGCTTTCGATAGAGACACGGGCATATTTCACTTTCTTCTGTAAAAAAGGCAGCAGTGCTCAGGTTAACACCTGATGTGGGGTCCTCATATCAGGGACAGTGGCAAGAATGCTGGCAAATGAGAGAACTCAGAGTAAACTAAAGAGGACTCTTCAGACTTTTAAGTTAGAGGCTAAAGAGCATTACTTACAAATAATTACCAAATTGATGAAAAACATTAAGCTGCTTTAAGATATAAGGTATTTTGAATTAGAATAGTCTTTTGCTTTGTTTCTGTATCAAGTTATTATTATTTATATTTAGTTTGAAAATAACAATTTTCCAGTTCAAATAAAAGCAATTTCAAAGTTTATCTTTGGACTAGTTAACAGAACTAATAATGCTGGGTAGGTTTTAGGTCAGTTGATAAAGTTTTTAAATTGTAAATAGAATTCCTTTGTTTGAAATGTTAAAGTCTTTAGCTAGATAAATTACATATGGTAGCAATGTAAGGGCATAAATACCTTGTTAGTAGAACAGGTCAAATTGACAAAGTGTATTTAGGAGCAGTTCACACTTGATGTTCCCTCTTTTGTAGGTTTTGTTTTTTGTTTTTTGTTTTTGAGACAAGGTCTTTCTCTGTCGTCCAGGCTGGAGTGAAGTCACATGACCACAGCTCACTGCAGCCTTGACCTCCTGGGCTTAAGTAATCCTCCTGCCTCAGCTTCCTGAGTACCTAGGACCACAGTCATGCCCCACCACACCTGGCTAATATTTTTTATTTTTGTAGAGATGAGGTTTCACTGTGTTGCACAGGCTGCCTCGAACTCCTGGCCTCAAGCAAACCTCCTACCTCAGCCTCCCAAAGGGCTGGGATTACGGGTGCATGCCACTGCATCTGGCACTTTTGTAGGCATTTTTTCCCCCCTTTCTCTGATTGTACCTATTGATTGTTTAGAGTCTCTGAAAAATCACACTCTTAGTGTTGGCCATCACCATCTAGTGGCTAAGCCTCCATCCCATAAATCTTTCCTAATAAATGCTTATTCAGCCTCTTAGAACTTTCAGCATTGAAGAGTTTTCTATTCATGCCCTCAATTCCTCTCGTAAGAACTAAAGTGATTTTTTACAAAGTAAATTAAAAAAAATAAATAAATCAGTCCTACTAGTTTCCACTCTTCAGTGACTTACTCTTATATTAAAATAATACCTGGCCAGGAGCGGTGGCTCACACCTGTAATCCCAGCACCTTTGGAGGTGGAGGTGGGCAGATCACTTGAGGTCAGGAGTTTGAGAGCAGCATGGCCAACATGGCAAAACTCCGTCTCTACAAATAATACAAAAAATTAGCCGAGGGTGGTGGCACACGCCTGTATTCTCAGGTACTCGGGAGACTGAGGCATGAGAATTGCTTGAGCCTGGGAGGCGGAGGTTGCAGTGAGCTAAGATTGCACCACTGTACTCCAGCCTGGATGACAGAGCGAGACTCCCATCAAAAAAAAAGAAAAAAAACAAGTGTATATACATGTGTATATATGTATGAAGCCAGGCATGGCAGCACATGCCTATAATCCCAGCTACTTTGAAGGCTGAGGCCAGAGCCAGAGGGTCCCTTGAGTCCCACCTAGGCAACATAGTGAAACCCGTATATTATTATTAAAATAATAATAATATCGGCTGGGCATGGTGCTCATGCCTGTAATCCCAGCATTTTGGGAGGCTGAGGCAGGCAGATCACGAGGTGAAGAAATCGAAACCATCCTGGCCAACCTGGTGAAACCCCGTCTCTACTAAAAATACAAAAATTAGCCGGGTGTGGTGGCGGGCACCTATAGTCCCAGCTACTCGGGGCTGAGGCAGGAGAATAGTTTGAACCTGGGAGGCGGAGATTGCAGTGAGCAGAGATCGTGGCACTGCACTGCACTGAGATCGTGTTGCACTCCAGCCTGGCAACAGAGCAAGACTCCGTCTCAAAAAAATGATAATAATATCTGAATTCCTTATTATTGCCTAACAGACTCTCATCCCAGGCAGTGCATTAATACCACCTAGAGAACTCGTAAAACAAATACTGATGCCCAGGCTCTGCCCACAGGGATTCTGATGCATTTGGTCTAGTATGCTATTAAGATTGATGGGAACCATGGCTCTACGTTGTATGGGTATCGCTGGCCTTTTGGACCTGATGTCATATTACTGTGCTCCAGTCACACTTGTTGCTGCTGCTACTGTTGTAAGGACACTCCAGGTTTTTTCCCAGTGGTAGGGCACTTGCATTGCCACGGCCCTTCTTCTTTGCACAGGGCTCTGCTTCTACCTGTTTCTCAAGTCTCTCGGTTTATACATCACTGCCTCACAGAGCCGTTTTCTAGGCATCTATCTTTGGGAGCTTTTACACACCTCTCTGTGTCGCAGAAGCCTGTTTCCCTCCATCGGGATAGTTACCAGACCCTGAAATTAGTGTAGTTTGTTTGCTCGTGTGTCCCATTGGAGTGAATGAAGGCAGGATCTTATTTCTTGTAGGAATTCCCAAATATAGGCACATAATAGTATTTGTAGACGGAAGGGACTGTCAGGAAGCCGCTTCTGCTGCACAGCTCTGCTGGTTAGAAAATGTATTTCATATGTTTCGGGGAAATTTGATTTTGTAACAGTTGCCCGTTCCTGTTAAATTTGCCATCTGAAATACATAGAAAAAGTCTGTGCATCCTTCTGCATTATAATCTTTAAGAAGTTTGATTAATATTCTCCCCTGGGTAAAATCTCTAATTTTTAATCAAGCCATCTGGAGTAACAATTTTCACTTTTTTCTTCTAATTCTTATGGCCGCTTCCCAGTCTGTGTGTCCATTAATTAAGCTAGAGCATACGATTCGCTAGGTGGATGATTCATTGGGTTGATAGACAGCAGGCTGCAGCTGTCTTCTGCTCTTCTGGATTTCTGGCACCAACCTCAAGTGTGCTAACACAACTTTTAAACATTTTGATCGTAGGACCCTTTTACATTCATAAAAGTTATTTAGGATTCTGAAGAGCTTTTGTTTATATAGGCTATAGCTTATATCCATAAATATTTACCATATTAGAAATTAAACATTTTAAAAATACTTATTTAATAGTAGTAATAAACTCATTATATAGTTACCATATAATATAAGTAACATATGTCATGAAAAAGCTGTATATCCAAAAAATCAGTGATTTTTGCTAACCACTAGTGTCTGGTTTAATAGAACATAGCTGGATTCTCAAATCAGCTTCTGCTTATAATCTATTATAATCTATATATCGTTGCCTGAAGGATATACAGAAAATCTGGCATATACAAAATGTGGTTCAAAAATGAAGGAGTATTTTAATAACCTTTTCCGTTAATTGTGGATTTTTTTTTATACCACAAGTCATATTTTATGCTGCTTTTCTTTTTTTTTTTTTTTGAGACAGAGTCTCACTCTGTCACCCAGGCTGCAGTGCAGTGGTGCGAGCTCGGCTCACTGCAACCTCTGCCTCCCAGGTTGAAGCGATTCTCCCGCCTCAGCCTCCCGAGTAGCTGGGATTACAGCTGCCCTCCACCACGCCCGGCTAATTTTTGTATTTTTAGTAGAGATGGGGTTTCACCATGTTGGTCAGGCTGGTCTGGAACTCCTGACCTCAGGTGATCTGCCTGCCTCGGCCTCTCAGAGTGCTGGGATTACATGTGTAAGCCACCTCGCCCAGCCCACAAGTAGTGGTTTCTTAGATGTTAGTTGCAATGTGAAATCTGAAATTAATCTCAATTAACTTTTAATTGTGAACTTCAGAGTCTGTTACATTAAAACATATTGATATTTCTCTTTTTTAAAATTATTATTATACTTTAAGTTCTAGGGTACATGTGCATAATGTGCAGGTTACATATGTATACTTGTGCCATATTGGTGTGCTGCACCCATCAACTCATCAGCACCCATCAACTCGTCATTTACATCAGGTATAACTCCCAATGCAATCCCTCCTCCCTCCCCACAATAGGCCCCGGTGTGTGATGTTCCCCTTCCCGAGTCCAAGTGATCTCATCGTTCAGTTCCCACCTATGAGTGAGAACATGCAGTGTTTGGTTTTCTGTTCTTGCGATAGTTTGCTGAGAATGATGGTTTCCAGCTGCATCCATGTCCCTACAAAGGACACGAACTCATCCTTTTTTATGGCTGCATAGTATTCCATGTGTATATGTGCCACATTTTCTTAATCCAGTCTGTCACTGATGGACATTTGGGTTGATTCCAAGTCTTTGCTATTGTGAATAGTGCTGCAGTGAACATACGTCTGCATGTGTCTTTATAGCAGCATGATTTATAATCCTTTGGGTATATACCCAGTAATGGGATGGCTGGGTCATATGGTATATCTAGTTCTAGATCCTTGAGGAATCGCCATACTGTTTTCCATAATGATTGCACTAGTTTACAATCCCACCAACAGTGTCAAAGTGTTCCTATTTCTCCACATCCACTCCAGCACCTATTGTTTCCTGACTTTTTAATGATTGCCATTCTAACTGGTGTGAGATGGTATCTCATTGTGGTTTTGATTTGCATTTCTCTGATGTGACA
>NW_016814940.1:133245-137424 GCF_001698545.2 Rhinopithecus bieti
CTAGTTTTTTGTATTTTTTAGTAGAGACGGGGTTTCACCGTGTTAGCCAGGATGGTCTCGATCTCCTGACCTCGTGATCCGCCCGTCTCGGCGTCCCAAAGTGCTGGGATTACAGGCTTGAGCCACGGCGCCCGGCCCAAAAATATTGTTCTTATAAGATTAGGTTAAAAAATGGATTGAAGAGAGAAATGTTCTAGAAGATAAATTAAAATGTTTAATATGTCTAGTGGGCTTTATTTTTTAAATATGGGCTTGTTTGACTAAATCATAATTTTTATTTTTAAGGGGACACTTCCATTTTTTAAAATGTTGTAAGTACTATCTGATCCCACAAATTATAAACCCCACTGTACCCTAGGAAAGAGCATAAGAAATGAGCATACAAAAGGAAGGTATGTTTCAGCCAATCCAAAAAGCTTCTTACAGGAAGGACACACTCGACTCTTAGAATTGTCAAGTTTTAAAAAACCGTCTACTAGAAAATAGTCTGGTTTCTGGGCTTTTTGTTCAGGGTCATCAGTGATTATCCAGGATTTTGAATACAAGAAAAGAATTGTGAATGAAACAATGGTTCTCATATAACAGGCCGCCCAAAGATAGAGTGGGCTTTCAGGGTTGACTGAGTGGCTCAAAACGGCATCAGGGACCTGCTTTCCAGCACTGTTCCTCCAGCCCTGGTGTGGGCTTCCTTCTTAGGCTGCTAGGAGATGTCTGCAGCTGTTTTCAGTGTTCACCTTCAGACACAACAGTGTCCAGAGGAAGAGACACTGTCTCTTCTCTGACTCTTGGAATGCAGAAAACTTCTTGTTTTTTTTTTTTTTTTTTGAGACGGAGTCTCGCACTGTTGCCCGGGCTGGAGTGCAGTGGCCGGATCTCAGCTCACTGCAAACTCTGCCTCCCGGGTTCACGCCATTCTCCTGCCTCAGCCTCCCGAGTAGCTGGGACTACAGGCGCCCGCCACCTTGTCCGGCTAGTTTTTTTGTATTTTTTAGTAGAGACGGGGTTTCACTGTATTAGCCAGGATGGTCTCGATCTCCTGACCTCGTGATCCGCCCGTCTCGGCCTCCCAAAGTGCTGGGATTACAGGCTTGAGCCACCGCGCCCGGCCGGAGAAAACTTCTTAAAGAAATGTGGCTCAGTCAGCTTCCACTTCGGTCTCCTTGTCCAGAACTAGTTACACTCCCGTTCCCAAACTAGTCGTTGGTAGGGGAAATGGGATTATCCTGGGCCAAGCAGGCTCATCCTGGAAGCCAGGGATCTGTGAAGTAGGAGGAAAACAGATGTACAGTAATTGGGCAGCCAACTTTGTCCAATAGAGCTTCTCAGACTTCAGTATGCATACGGTTAAGCCAGGGATACTGTTAAAATGCAGATTCAACTTCAGTAAAACTAAGGTAAGAGCTAAATCGGCATTTCTAACCAGCTCCTACTGGTGATACCCGTGCTGCAGATCTAGGGACCTTGGTCTGAATATCAAGACAGTCAGTAAACTATTTGGTTCTATTGAAAATAAAGCATTCTTCACTCTTCCTATCTAACCCATTTCTGAAACTTAATTGGATATAGAGAACCTAAATCTTTTAACTTTTAAATAAGAAAATAATCCTACCCCAAACTCTGAACAGTTCCCCAATTATAATTAAATTGAAATACTGTTGAAAAACATTGAACATATATGCTGAGCTAAAATGTAGAAGGGAAGCTTTATTCATAGCAGTGCATAGACGAGATTTGCCAGCAGGTGGCGCTCAGGGCTTTTTAAGGCACAGGAACAAACATGGCATTTTGCCAGTTGGTACATCTGTTATTGGAGTCCATAATATAAAAATCCACCAAGGATTCTTTATAATAATAAAGCATTTTAAACACTAATTATGACTGTCAGTCTATTACATAAGGTATTGCCATCATTTTTCAAAATTATTCATGCTCGATTTACACAGCGAAGCATTTCAGATCCAAAATTCTTTTCCTATGTTTTCTTTATTTTCCACCATATAACTGCAACTGTGGTCACGGTAGGTGGATATGTATGCAGAGCCAGGCTTGTGCCTTTTCTGCATTCATCTCTAAATATACTTCTAACTTCTACTAAATAAGCTTTTCTAGGCTGCTTTGGTTTACCTAATTTCTTCACTGCCTTTTCCACTTCCTGGAACATAAATCCACTGAGTGTGGGGAGGATAATGGTGAAGACGACACGTGAGCCTATCAGAACATGGCTGAGGCAGGAATGCAGCATACTCTCTGCATCCTTTTAGTTTAAACATTTTCACAGACTTCAGTACAGAGGTTCGGTAAACCAGTTTACTGCTAGTGAATACTGAGTAAAAAATTTGCAAATTAACAGCCATATTAGGTGAGCGTTCAGACAATGAGGGATACCTGTATAGCCAACCACATCAACATTTATTGGTTTAAAAGAACTTTTTTTTTTTTTTTTTTTGAGGCAGAGTCTCACTCTGTCACCCAGGCTGGAGTGCAGTGGCGCAATCTAGGCTCAATGCAGCCTCCACCTCCCGGGTTCAAGCGATTCTCCTGCCTCAGCCTCCTGAGTTGCTGGGATTACAGGCACGTACCACCACGCCCAGCTGATTTTTATATTTTTAGTAGAGATGGAGTTTCGTCTTATTGGCCAGGCTGGTCGTGAACTCCTGACCTCAGGTGATTCACCTGTCCCAGCCTCCCAAAGTGTTGGGATTACCGGCGTGAGCCAACACGCCCAGCCCTTTGTTGTTTATGAAATAGAAATTTGAACTATAAAATGTTAAACCTATGAAACAAAGATTAATGAAAGAATGTAAAATTAAATCTACCAGTGTAGGGCATGGAATGATAAAACAGTGTCGAACCAAGGTAAAGACAGTTTTGAAAGTGGAATAAAATTTAGGCTTCTGGGTGTTAGCGACATGATCACAAGCCAGCAACTGTTCTGAGCTTCAGACACTATTTGTAGGAGGAGATTGTTGATATATGTTGCTAGGGTCCATTCTAACTTCAGAGTTCTTCGGGTTCTGTGAGAAATAGTGGAAGAAGGGAAGATCATTGCAGACTGGCAGTATTAGATACAGGACTTTAAAGTGGATCTTGAAAGATTAGTCGAATTTCTGAATATTCAACCTCTTAGCTCAAGGGTGGCTGAGTTGGGGAATTTTCCACCTCCATGCAAAGCTGCCTTTGCTATGTAAATGTCAAAAAATGGTTGGAATTAGATCCTTGATCTTGAGCTGTAAATCCCTGAATAGGCAGAGAGGGCATTAAACAAATGGAGTAGTAAACAGAAGTTTAGACATCAAGTTATGGCATGAATCTCACCTATTTGGAGAGCATTGAAGAAGTTGACCACACTAGATTCGAAGGTATGTTTCCTATTTTGTATAGGTAAAATTAGGTCTCTTTAAAAAGAATCTGAAACAGCAAAATTTAAAACATTTTAGAAATATGTTGCCTCAAAATCTACTATATAGACTATGAAATAATCACTACAGGATTTATTCTGAGAAGAAAAATAAATATAAGAAATCGGATTAAAGAAGCATTGGTGAGCAAAGAAACTGGTTAAATTTTTTGCTAAAATGATACCAATGTGTGAGGGATTGAAGTGGCTTGTTTAAGGGGAAGATACAGACCCTGTTATGCTCTGTTAGAAGGGAGATGCCCATACTGAGATTAGCAATCAGCACGTCCTGCCTGGCAGCACATTTTATCCTTTCTTCCTGGCAAACTGCAGGAAATCTCAATACCCCCAACACACTACCAAGTATTGCCAAACATTTGAGAAAAGCAAAAACCAACAGAGAGGCACCAGACTCGTAGCTGAAGAGTGTAGTACTTCAGACTCTTAAAAGAGCAAGCTTGATGATTTTAGGATCTTCGAGGACAAAACTGTTTTCACTAACAAGACTATCCCGGCTGGGCACGGTGGCTCATCCCTGTAATCCCAGTACTTTGGGAGGATGAGGCAGGTGGATCACCTGAGGTCGGGAGTTCAAGACCAGGCTGACCAACATGGAGAAACCCCGTCTCTACTAAAAATACAAAATTAGCTGGGCGTGGTGTCACATGCTTGTAATCCCAGCTACTAGGGAGGCTGAGGCAGGAGAATCGCTTGAACCCGGGAGGTGGAGGTTGCAGTGAGCCGAGATCATGCCATTGCACTCCAGCCTGGGCAACAAGAGC
>NW_016814940.1:140428-149040 GCF_001698545.2 Rhinopithecus bieti
GGTGCAGCACACCAACATGGCACAAGTATACATATGTAACAAACCTGCACATTATGCACATGTACCCTAGAACTTAAAGTATAATTAAAAAAATTTAAAAAAAAAATTAAAATTATAAAAGGTGAAAAAACAAACAAAAAAACCCCAGAAGTATTAGCCTTAAAAATGAAGGAAATTCTGACATAATGCTACATGGGTGAACCTTGAGGACATGATGCTGAGTGAAATAAGGCAGCCTCAAAAAGACAAGTGCTGTGTGATGATATCAGGTGCTCGGAGTGGTTGAAATTATAGAGACAAAGAATGGTGGCTTCCAGAGGCTGAGGGAAGGGAGCAGTGGGGAGTCAGTGTTGAATGGATACAGAATTTGTTTTACACAATGGAAGGAGTTTTGGAAATGGTTGGTGGTGATGGTTACACAATATGAATATATTCAGTACCACTGAACTGTATACTTACAAATGGTTAACGTGGTAAATTTTGTGTTCCATGTATTTTGCCACAATAAAAAAATAAAACACTAGCCCTGTCTGATAGGGTTTCTGTTATGCTTAATATGAGTGCTCAGTATATGCCAACAGAATTGGGAGAAAAGTAAACAAAATTCAGCCTAAAAAGATATTTAAAATAGTATAGGAAGAATGAAAATAAGGGCTAGAAAAATATATGCCAGGCATATCTCCTTGAACAAGGAGAAAGTAAAACTTACCAATCTATTAATACACAAAATAGAACTGAAGATGTGAAAATCACTAAAAGAGATAGAGAAGGGTGTTTTACATGAGTAAATTGGTCAAATACACTGAAAAGATAAAAGTCATTGGTTTGAAATGTGTGAAAAAGGCAAAACAGAGCTGGAAAATAACATTTGGGAAGCCACATCACCATGGAAGCATTGATAATCGATTTAACCAGTAACAACAAAAACTTGCATCTGCTCGTGGGATGCTCTTGGCCACAGGTATTTTGTCACACAATGATTTTTTAAAAGTGATGAACTAATCAGTTACTACTGCTATGTGACAGATTACCCCAACACTTAGGGACTAGAGAGACCGAAAGGTAGAGGTGATTCAGTGACCGGGACTACAGTCAGCCGAGTGCTGTGTACTCACATCAGGTGCCTGGGCTTGGTACAACGTGAAGACCAGAACCCAAGGGCCCACATGGGGTTCTGCATGTGGCCTGGCTTCCTCATGTGTCAGCCTTAGGGGAGTTGGACTTCTTTCATGGTGGCTCAGGATTCTAAGCACGTGTGTTCCAGGAAACAAGGCAGAGGCCTCACTGCCTTTTATGACCTAGCCTCAAAAGTCACATAGCATCATTTCTTTCATGCTCTATTGGTTGAAATAGTCATAAACCCTCCCAGATTTAATGCAAAAAGGCATAAACCCCTACTTCTTAATGGGAGGAGTGTCAAATACTGTAAATTATAATAATCTTTAATTTAAATATTTTATATTTTAAAACCTCTACAGTCCAACTTCTGGCCACAGATTTATTAACATTCTTCCCATATGCAAAAATGCATTCGCCCTTTCCACAGATGCCCCTACCTGGAGATCCGGGATGTAAATCAGGTCCAGCTGCGGCTGAGATTCCTCAGGTGTGGTTGCTTAGCTACAGCTCTTTGAGTACTTTGAGAATCTCCCGGGAAAGGCTAGGGATGAGGCGCAGTTTCACTTTTAAACCCCGTAAGTCTTGGCTCTTTTATATTCTTTCTGAATTTTGCTTGAAAACTGGCCAGTTCTTTTTATTATTTTTTTAGTTCACCTCTCTTTGTCCGTTCTTACTGTGGGTAAAGTAGACCACTGATGCCTCCAGCATTCTGCTTGGAGCTCTGCTCGGCCAGATCTACCAGTGCAGTTGTTAGTTTTTCCGTTTCCCTTAACAACACAAGCACAGTGTTGCTAAACATTTTGCCATTTCATAGTCTGAGACTTCATCAACAGCCTTCTCTAGGCCCTTGCAGCTCTGCTGGCCACCAGGTCCCAAAGCAGGTCCCAAAGTTGGTCCTAAGTTTGTTCCAGGAGCACCTCATTTCCTGTGCCATGGTTGGGCACTTCGATCCTGGTCTTTGAGTCGTTGCAGGTTGCTGCTTCACACAACTAAGTTTTGTGGTGATGTGTTAGCAGCAGTAACTACTATAAAATAGAGAACATTTCCATCATCCTAGAAAATGTGCTTCATGCCCCACTTTGATCAAAACCCACCCTTCAGCCTGGTGCAGTGGCTCATGTCTGTAATCCCAGCACTTTGGGGGGTCGAGGCGGGTGGATCACCTGAGGTCAGGAGTTCAAGACCAGCCTGGCCAACATGATGAAGCTCCCATCTCTACTAAAAATACAAAAATTAGCTGGGTGTGGTAGCGGATGCCTGTAATCCCAGCTACTCAGGAGGCTGAGGGACAGAGCAAGACCCTGTCTCAAAAAAAAAAAAAAAAAAAAAAAAGACAAAAACCATTAGAGAAAAATAGCTTACTATTAATTTCCTTTAGAATTGAATTTTAAAGGGCTTATAGATAATCTAGAAGCCTTGTTCTACAAAAGGAACCTGGTGAGCATAAAATACTAAGCTACGTCCAATTTTTTTCGACAAAGTTGTAATCCAGATATCATTAGCATTATTTCATACATACTTTTTCATGTATTAATACATATTTTTAAGGGTTAAAGCATGTACCACCGGGCCGGGCACAGTGGCTCACACCTGTAATCCCAGCACTTTGGGAGGCTGAGGTGGATGGATCACCTGAGGTCAGGAGTTCAAGACCAGCCTGGCCAACATGGTAAAACCCCATCCTTACTAAAAATACAAAAATTAGCCAGGCGTGATGGCAGATGCCTATAATCCCAGCTACTCTGGTGGCTGAGGCAGGAGAATCGCTTGAACCCAGGAGGCGGAGGTTGCAGTGAGCTGAGATTGTGCCATTGCCCTCCAGCCTGGGCAACAAGAGGGAAACTCCGTCTCAAAAGAAAGGGGGGGAAATAAAAAGCATGTACCACATACTTACTTACTTTGACCATTTTCTCTTTTTTTTTGTTCTTTTCTGTAGCTTTTCTGCAGTTAGATAAAAAAGGACCACAAAAGCATCACTTTGATCAACCTTCAGTAGCACCTGGGAAAAACTACTCTTTCACAAGAGAAGAGGTGAGACAGATCGATCGGGAAAATCAGAGGCTTTTGAAAGAACTGTCAAGACAGGCGGAAAAGCCAGGAAGCAAAAGTACAATTCCTCAATCAACTGATCATCCCCCAAAGTTATATCACAGTGCTCTCAACAGACAGAGGGAACAACAAAGGATTGAGAGAGAAAACTTGGTAAGTAACTAAAATAGTCATCAAAGAAAATGTGTTTGCACTGATTTGTACGTCCAGCTTACAGGAAACCTAAATACAGCCAAATATTCAAACTTCATTACATAAAAGCAGGTACAGTATGTGTGGTATGAAACATATGATGTGCTGTAAGTCTGGAAGATACAATATGTATTTTTATCCAGGAAACTATATATTAAGAGACCATTGGCCAGATGCAGTGGGTCACACTATAATTCTAGCACTCTGGGAGGCCGAGGTGGGCAGCTCGTTTGAGGCAAGGAGTTTGAGACCAGATTGTGCAATCTGGCAAAACCCCAGCTCTACCAAAAATGCAGAAATTAACTGGGCATGGTGGCACACACCTGTGATCCCAGATACTTGGGATCCCAGATACTTGGGAGGCTGAGGTGGGAGGAGCATCTGAACCCGGCTGGTATAGGTTACAAGGAGCCGAGATTCTACCAGTGGACTCCAGCCTGGGCAACAGAGCCAGACTCCATCTCAAAAAAAGAAAAAAACAAAAAAAGAGAGAGAGGAGACTATTAAAGGAAAATACTGAAAGTTCCATTATTTATTTGCCTAGATCAGTTAAATCACTGCAGTAGAACAGGAAGTGGTATGCAAGGGTCAGATACAGTGTTTCTTCTGTGAAGTGTTCAGTCACAAGTGAAATCTCTTTTACTTTATTGTGTCCTGGAAAGCTAAAAAAAATTGTGTATCACTTATTTTAAAGGATCAGTGTATCTCCAATAGGCCAAATTGTTAGTCTGCTACTTAAATGTATGAAACATTGATTGTTACAAATCATATAGTTTGATATTCTAAGAAAATAAACATGGCAACTGTTGAAAATCTTCACATTTAAAACTTATCGCATATTTTCTTCATAAGATTTAGTTCATAATAATTGCTGATATTTACTGAGCTTTTACTAAACACTAGGCATTGTTTTCTGAGTATCTTCCAAGTATTAACTTATTGAATCCTGACAACAGGTCTTTGAAGTAGATAACTATTTTTATCCACATCTTAGGATGAAAAAACTGAGGCTTAGACAGGTTAAATATTTAGCACAGAGCTACTAAGTATGCTGCTGAGCCAAGGTTTTAAACCCGGGTAGTCTCTTAAACTAGAATTAGACCCTTAATGAACACATAAACTCAGAGCTAAAATAATTAGAAAGCTATTAAAATTATTAAGACCATTTTCAAAATTAACCCTCCTTATGTGTCATTACTAGTGTTTTCCTGTGTAACCATATGCTTACCTAAATTTGTAACAACTCTTTTGTACATTTCTTTATTACCATACTAACCCCAAGATTTGGGAAGCTAGGATTACTATTTATAAAAACTAGTAGTCTTGAACCCTTCAAGAGGATTACCCTGCACGTGGCAAGGAACAGATAACTAAGCTAGGTGAAATGAGGTTGGTGGGAGCTGACATAGATGATAGCGTTCCACACATCACCTTCGCAGTATTCAAGATTCGTTCATGTTTCATGGAAATTTGAAATTCCCATATGTCACAAACATTTGGGATTACTTCCTTTGTTTTCACTGTCGCACCTGTCTCTGGGCTGATCTCAATTAATAAACAATTATATTGTACATACTATTTTACAAGTGTTAGGCATTTCAGGCAAATCCTGATAGCAATCTTACAGTTACTGTAGTTACAAAAGAGTAAAAGAGACACTGGGTGGGGCACAGGAACTTACGCAGGGTCACACAGCTAGCAGGTGTCAGAGCCCAGGTGCAAATCCAGGTTGCCTAGCTTTGGGGTTACCTTTTTTATTAACCAGCTTTATTGAGATAATTCACAGACTATTACCCATTTAAAGTGTACACATTCAATGGTTTTTGGTATATTATTAGGTTGTAGTAATGTATATATAACTTAAAATTTGCCATTTTAACAATTTTTAAGTGTATAATTCAGTGGCATTAAGCATATCCACAGTGTTGGGCAACTGTCACTACCATCTATTTCTAAAGCGTTTTCATCACTTCATACAGATGCTGTGCTTATTGAACAGCTCTCCTTTCCCCACCTGCTTATCCTCTGAGGGGGTCTAGTCTACTTTCTGTCTCTACGAATTTGGCTATTCTAAATATTTCATATGAGTAGAACCATATCTGGTTTATTTCACTTAAAATGTTTTCACGTTTCATCTATATTGTAGCATGTATCAGAACCTAATTCCTTTTTATGGCTGAATACTATTCCATTGTAGGTGTAGACCTAAGCTACAGTGAATAATACTGAAGTGAATATTGGTAACTATCTGTTCACGTCCCTGCTTTTAGTTCCTTAGGGTGTACACATAGAGTAGAATTCCTGGGTCATATGGTAATTTTGTGTTTAGTTTTTTAAGGAACCTGAGTTTTTTTTTTTTTTTTTTTTTTTTTTTTTTTAGAGATGGAGTCTTACTCGTTGCCAGGCTGGAGTGCAGTGGCGCAATCTCAGCTCACTGCAACCTCTGCCTCCCAGGTTCAAGCGATTCTTCTGCCTCAGCCTCCTGAGTAGCTGGGACTGCAGGTGCACGCCACCACACCTGGCTAATTTTTTGTATTTTTAGTAGAGATGGGGTTTCACCGTGTTAGCCAGGATGGTCTCAATCTCCTGACTACATGATCCTCCCTCCTCTGCCTCCCAAAGTGCTTCGATTACAGGCGTGAGCCACTGCACCCATTGACTTTGATTATTTTTCTATTTAAAAAATCCTATTAGTCCAGGCCTGATGACTCATGCCTGTAATATAAATATAATTATTTATATTGAGCCTGTTTGACAGTCTTAAATACTACCTTCCTGACCAGAAGTATGGTCTTAACCATACTTCTAGCCTTCTCATACTCAACCTTAAAAAAAAAAAGAGCCACGTTCGCTCTTTGAGTGTGAGCTGATACTTTTTTTTTTTTTTGGTAGAGATGAGATCTCACTTTGTTGCCCAGACTGGTCTCAGACTCCTGACCTCAGGCAATCCTTCCGCCTTAGCCTCCTAAAGTGCTGGGATTACAGGCGTGAGCTACTGCACCCAGGCTGATAAACTTTTTAATCTGTTTGCTAAACTATTAATATTTAAAATATACATGCATGTGTTCAGCACACACAGACACACTTTTGTAGTTATTTCTGTGTTAGATATACTGCAAAACAATTCATTCCTTTATATTTTTTGTGATTTATATTCCTTCATTTGCTGTATCTCCAGTGACAGAGAACAATTCAGGTGGCTGACAGACATGATGACTAAAGCATTTCTGTTCTGGCACTCTTACATCAGTGTGTTAGCAATTCAGAGGCTATTTAGATGGAAATGATCCCAAAGAAGTAGCGTTGTGCAGAAAAGGTAGAGAAGGAAGGCAACGATTGTATAAAACTGATTTCTGTGCTCTAGAGTTAAAAGCATACTGTTCATCTGTCCTGATGATGATGTTCAAGATCATCATTATTTGTTTCAATAGGTAGATATTATCCTTCCTCTCATTAAACATTGCATCCAAACAAAATTAAGGGAATAAAATTATTCTAGCTTATTGGCATAGCTTATTAGCAAATTTTAAATTCAGAGAAATGAAAATTTTATCCAGTAGAGAATGTTTTTATCCAGTAGATAACTTTATCAGTAGAGAGCCTCAATGATCATTATAATTTAAATATTAGAATTTTATTACTTGTAAAAAGGGGAGTAACTTTTTAATTCATGAATTCTGAAATATTATTTTTAGCCAGGTACAGTGGCTTACGCCTGTAATCCCAGCATTTTGGGATGCCAGGGCAGGAGGGTTGCCTGAACCCAGAAGTTCAAGACCAGCATGGTCAACATTGTGAGATTCCATCTCTATGAAAAACAAAAAATTAGCCAGGCGTGGTGGTGCACGGCTGTAATCCCGGCTGCTCCGGAAGCTGAGGAGGAGGATCGCTTGGTCCTGGGAGGTCAAGGCTGCAGAGAGCCGTGATCACTCCACCTCCACCTCCTGCGTTCAAGTGATCCTTCAGCCTGGGTGACAGAGCAAGACCCTATCTCAAAAAAAAAAGAAAGGAAGATTCCTGTTGAACCATATCTCTTTCTTTTCATTTGAACTTTTTTCCAAAAGAGCACAAGAACAATCTTAACAGAAGGAGAGGTAGTTAAAGATACTTGGTTTATGGTTTCACTTTACCGTCTAAGAAGAAGTGAGATTATTCCATTCTTTTGAATGCGTGTCAGTTTCCTCAGGTGTGAAAGAATGTTGAGGGGAGAGAAGTAATTCAAGCAAAGTTATGGAGGAAGTAAGATTCCTAGAGGAATGTAGTATCAGGGTTGGAGCCTAAAGTTAACTAAATGGAGTTAACTTTCTTTTTTTTTTTACTTTCTAAGATTATGTATGTAAATAAAATAGTCCTTAGTTATTTTGTTGCTGTTGTTTGGGGGGAGTTTTTTGTTGGCTTTTGGAGATGAGATCTTGCTATGTTACCCAGGCTGAACTCCTGGGCTTAAGTGATCCTCCCAGCTCAGCCTCCTGAGTAGCTGGGACTATAAGCATGTGACACCCCGCCTAGCTTATTAGCAAATTTTAAATTCAGAGAAATGAAAATAAATAGACAATATCGTCTAGCCCATCTTTTCATGTACAAAAATTTAAACGAACAAATAAATAATGTATTAATGATTTCTGCAGCTGTTAGCATAATTTTTCCAGTTAGGAGTTCTTGTGTTTTATTTTATTTTATTTTAAAAATAAAAGGCATGTATGAATTTAGAAACTTAAGGCAGTTCTTTTTTTTTTTTTTTTTTTTTTTTTTAAGAAAAAAAGAGATTATTAATTTTAAAATTTAAGGGGTTTTTTTTTTTTTTTTTTTTTTTTTTTTGAGACAAGGTCTCACTTTGTCACCCAGGCTGGAGTACAGTGGCACACTGTACTCTTGGCTCACTACAACCTCTGCCTTGTGAGTTCAAGGTATTCTCCTGCCTCAGCTCCCTGAGTAGCTGAGATCACAGGCATGTGCCACCACCCCTGGCTAATTTTTGTATTTTTAGTAGAGACGGGGTTTCACCATGTTGGCCAGGCTGGTCTCGAACTCCTGACCTCAGGTGATCTACTGGCCTCAGCATCTCAAAGTGCTGGGGTTACAGGCGTGAGCCACCACACCTGGCCTAAGGCAATTCTTTTTTTTTTTGAGACGGAGTCTCGCTCTGTTGCCCAGGCTGGAGTGCAATGGCCGGATCTCAGCTCACTGCAAGCCCCGCCTCCCGGGTTTACGCCATTCTCCTGCCTCAGCCTCCCGAGTAGCTGGGACTACAG
>NW_016814940.1:149279-152091 GCF_001698545.2 Rhinopithecus bieti
TGACGGGGTTTCACCGTGTTAGCCAGGATGGTCTCGATCTCCTGACCTCGTGATCCGCCTGTCTCGGCCTCCCAAAGTGCTGAGATTACAGGCTTGAGCCACCACGCCCGGCCTAAGGCAATTCTTAAAACATTCAATGAAAATAGGCCAGGGCTGGTGGATCAACTGAGGTCAGGAATTCGAGACCAGCCTGGGCAACATGGTGAAACCCATCTCTACTAAAAATACAAAAAATTAGCAGGGTGTGGTAGTGGGCGCCTGTAATCCCAGGGCTCCTGTAATCCCAGCTACTCAGGAGGCTGAGGCAGGAGAATCACTTGAACCCGGGAAGCAGAGGTTGCAGTGAGCCAAGATACTCGCCTGGGCAACAAGAGCAAAACTCCGTCTCAATAAATAAATAGATAAATAATAAAATTCTCCTCTTCTGTGCTTTGTCTGCTAGTATACAGGAGTAACTTTATTTTATTTATTTATTTATTTATTTAGATGATCTCACTCTGTCACCCAGGCTGGAGTGCAGTGATGGGATCTTGGCTCCTTGCAACCTCCACCTCCTGGGTTCAAGTGATTCTCCTGCCTCAGCCTCCTGAGTAGCTGGGACTACAGGCTTACGCCACCACACCGAGCTAATTTTTGTATTTTTAGTGGAGATGGTATTGCCATGTTGGCCAGGCTGGTCTCAAACTCCTGACCTCAAGTGATCCATGCACCTCAGCTTCCCAAAGTGCAAGGATTACAGGCGTGAGCCACTATGCCTGGCCTATAGGAGTAACTTCAGAACTCTTATACAGAATAATTAAAGGGAGATTATGATAAATTGTCACAAAAATGAAGATTTATAGCAAGTCTCATACCTACTATGAATACCAATCTGCTGATTAACAGTATTTTTGTTCTAAGATCTTGAAATAATGTATAGTGTACTTAATTTGGGTTTCCTTCTTTTCTGGTTAGGGTCTGTTATCTCCTCCCATTGAAGAAAGCCAGCTAATGATAACTCTGTGGCTGCCGCTGTCGAAATGTAGAGAACAGCCGTCTGATTCTCGCTGTGTGGGGGACAGTTGTTGCTTTTTAGTGTCCTTACAAGGTCTTTGCTTCATCACTCGAAACACTAAAGCAACTGTCATCTGCCAGCGGCTGCAGAAATCATTAAGACATTATTTATTTGTTTACATTTGTTTAAACATCAAAAGATGGGCTAGGTTAATTTTTTTCTGAAGAGAATAATTCTGGTTATAAAATAAATATTTGGACAAGTGTATTTGTTCGTTTTCATACTGCTATAAAGATACTACCTGAGACTGGGTAATTTATAAACAAAAGAGGTTTAATTGACTTACAGTTCTGCAAGGTTGGAGAAGCCTCAGGAAACGTAGAATCATGCTGGAAGGCAAAGCAGAAGCAAGACACGTCTGACATGGTGGCAGGACAGAGAGGGAGCACAGGGGAAACTACCACTTTTAAGCCTCAGATCTCGTGAGAACTCTGTCACTATCACGAGAACAGCGTGGGGGAAACCACCCCCATGATCCAATCACCTCCCACCAGGTCCCCCCTCCACACATGGGGATTCCAATTCGGGATGAGATTTGGGTGGGGACACAGAGTCAGATCATATCAATAGGTATATAATACAGTATTGTTAACTATAGTCAACATGCTGTACATTAGATCTGCAGAACTTACTCATCTTGCATGACTGGAACTTTGTATCTTGGGTACGTGACGTTTGCCAAAAGACTAGATCTTAGGTGTTCTCACCAGACACATAAATAAAAATGGTAACCCTGTGAGATGATGGATGTGTGAGTAGCTCAAGTGTGATCATTTCAACATGTATACGTATATCAAAACTTCAAGTTGTTTACCTTAATATATATAATTACCCAAAATTGCACTTTTTTTTTTTTTTTTTTTTTTTTTTGAGACAGAGTCTGCTCTTGTTGCCCAGGCTGGAGTACAGTGGCACAATCTCGGCTCACTGCAATCTCCAGCTCCTGGGTTCAAGCAATTCTCCTGCCTGCCTCAGCCTCCTGAGTAGCTGGGATTACAGGTGCCCACTAATTTTGTATTTTGTACACTGCCCCACTAATTTTGTATTTTAGTAGAGATGGGATTTCGCCATGTTGGCCAGGCTGGTCTCAAACTCCTGACCTCAGGTGATCTGCCTGCCTTGGCCTCCCAAAGTGCTGGGATCGCAGGTGTGGGCCACCGCACCCAGCCAAAAAATGCAATTTCTAAAAAAAAAAAATGCGGACGAACTCTTTTGGGATTCATTATTAGAATCTGATTTGAGTGGCAGTTCTAAGATTTTGTAAACCATACATTACCATTCTTATTGTTTTTTAAGCCATTAAATATTTAATGTCTCTTAGGAGCAATGTAAAGAAGGAATATAAGGCCGAGACGGGCGGATCACGAGGTCAGGAGATCGAGACCGTCCTGGCTAACACGGTGAAACCCCGTCTTTACTAAAAAATACAAAAAAAACTAGCCAGGCGAGGTGGCCGGCGCCTATAGTCCCAGCTACTCGGGAGGCTGACGCAGAATGGCGTAAACCCGGGAGGCAGAGCTTGCAGTGAGCTGAGATCAGGCCACTGCACCCCAGCCTAGGTGACAGAGTGAGACTCCGTCTCAAAAAAAAAAAAAAGAAGGAATATAAAATACATATAAAATACTGCCCTAACTATCATGTACTTTAAAACTTAGCTGGAAGATAATACTGTTGTTGCATGTCAAACAACTAGAAAATACAGCAATATTAACAATATCACTAATTTTAATAAGTTCTTTTTTTTTTTTTTTTTTTTTT
>NW_016814940.1:153594-159379 GCF_001698545.2 Rhinopithecus bieti
TGCCATGTTGGTGTGCTGCACCCATCAACTCGTCAGCACCCATCAATTCATCATTTATATCATGTATAACTCCCCAATGCAATCCCTCCCCCCTCCCCCCTCCCCAAGATAGGCCCCAGGGTGTGATGTTCCCCTTTCCCAGGCCAAGTGATCTCATTGTTCAGTTCCCACCTATGAGTGAGAACATGCGGTGTTTGGTTTTCTCTTCTTGTGACAGTTTGCTAAGAATGATGGTTTCCAGCTGCATCCATGTCCCTACAAAGGACGCAAACTCATCCTTTTTTATGGCTGCATAGTATTCCATGGTGTATATGTGCCACATTTTCTTAATCCAGTCTGTCACAGATGGACATTTGGGTTGATTCCAAGTCTTTGCTATTGTGAGGAGGTTTGGACACCGAAATCACACAGCTTCTCTGTCCACAATGCAAGAAAGAGGATATGATGGAAGACCGTGGACTTGACAGTCAGGTGGAATCACGTTCAAATCAAAACTCAGCTCAGCCAAGGGAACCACTAATACTAGTTGGGTAATTTGAGTAGGTGACTCTTTTCTAGCTTTTGAAGGCTAAAAACTAGGGAGGGGCACTTCACACAGAAGGAGCAGCATGCAGGCAGGCAGTAAAGATGTTCTCGGTTGTTCTGTGCAGTTCTTCCTGTGTTTTGCACCTCTGCCGTTTGCCTCCAAGCCTCCTTTTGTTTCTATAACAACCTCCTCTCCCTTTTCTAAACGGCCCTTCCCCTGAATATCTTGGCTTATTCTTCCGCTATCTCTTCCTTCTTTGGAATTGCTGCTCAGGAACTCAGCACAGAAGGGCAGGGGGTGAAACTGATCCAACACCAAGTGGAAGAAGAGTTTTGGGAGTGGTCGGTGGTGATGTTTCATAACAGTGTGAACGTACAGAATGCCACAGAACCGTATGCTTAGAAGTGGTTAAAATGTGGTTTCATTTTACCACAATGAAAGGAAGAAAGAAAAAAAGATTGTACAGAGAAAACTTGTCCTATGACTGAATTCATGAGTCTGATTTTTTAATGTGAAACTTAGTACAGGTCAGTACTCCCTTTGCAAATAAGATTAGCTTCCTTCAGAGAAAGTTTGAATCAATAAAGAAAATAACAAAATACAATCATGGATCAATTGCCCAAGCTGTTTGGTCCACCTCAGCATTTCTTTCTCAGCAATGCCTATGAAAAGCCAACAGAATAAACTCTTTCACCTTTTAAGAAATAATTATAAACAAAATTTAGAACATTATACGTTAGTCTCTGTTACTGAATTGTAAAAAATTACCATGTTATTGGATACTGTATTGCCTTGGCCGATTGGTTTATATATCCTTTTTTTTTTTATTAAAATATTATTAAAATGGAGACAAGGTCTCGCCATGTTGTCCAGACTGGTCTGGAACTCCTGAGCTCAAGCAGGTCGTCCACCCGCCTTGGCCTCCCAAAGTGCTGGGACTACAGGCGTGAGCTACTGTGCCCAGCCTACATATCTTTTTTTAAAACTTTATATTCTTTACTAATTGGTTTTCAAACTTCTTAACAGTAAAAGCTTTTTTCTCCAAATTAAATGTCATGCAGAATCTTTAGTATATAAAACAGACAATGCAGAAAGCATAGCTGGGCCAGCAGAAATTAGCAGGGGAAGACCCGAGGGCCCTCCGTGCTGGCCTTTCCCTAGTGGCCTACCAGCCCTTGAGGCACTACTGCAAAGGGAACAGGGCGAAAGGCGCTGCTCTAAACGTACATGTGGAGAATCTGTGGTAGCTTCCATATGTGTGTGGTCATTCCTAGGGTTTCACACTAGGTTCTTAGCATTACAACTCCCGTTACATCATGTCTATGAGAAAATCAAGTTTAATGTATTTTATTTCAACTTACAGCACCTTTCCTAAGACTAACCTGGCCCAGAAGAATCGGTCCTCTGGCAAGCTTGTCTAACCCACCTGATTTTGTTGTTTGTTGTTCTGTTTTAGGCTTTTAGCAACCTGAAGCCGTGGCTTTTAGTTTCTGTCTCTAGCAATACACAGAAAAGAGAGATGAGGAAGGGGCTTTGCTGGCCCAACCAGAAACAGAAACTAACAACCCGTGGCGGTATTCTCTCCGTGGGACACCCCTGGATGAACTGTTATACCATAGTGGTTTGGTTAGCTGTGGGATAGGCAAAAACCCTTGGATTTTTATGAAATTAAATTATCTGAAATACGTTTTTCACATGGTATGTCAGGAATGATTTAAAATCTTTTGGCCGGATGTGGTGGGTCTCGCCTATAATCCCAGCTACTTGAGAGACTGAGATGGGAGGATCCCTTAAGCCCAGGAGTTCCAGGCCAACCTGGGTGACAGAGTAAGATCTTGTCTCTTAAAAAAAAGAATGTGAATGTCACACTCTAGAATGTATTGCCTTGTTAAAAATGATGCTGTTTAACCTTGGCTTTCAAATTGACTGTCTTTATTGAAGGCTTTATTGAAAAGGCTTGAGGCTGTGAAACCAACAGTAGGTATGAAACGCTCAGAACAACTGATGGACTATCATCGCAATATGGGCTACCTCAGCTCATCACCACTGTCGAGACGAGCCAGATCCACTCTCGGCCAATACAGCCCATTACGTAAGCAGGATAAAATAAATCAAAATTATTTTATATTTGTTTGTATCTTGTATCCATTTTTTTTAAAAAATGTAACTTATGTTATTCTGATAGAGTTTTAACTGCCAGCACTGGAGTGCGTTCTGTTATTTCTCACTGTCATGTTTTGTTTTATTTGTGTTAGTTCACTTAATTTCAGGTTTCATTTACAGCCTCTAATGACAGGAAGTAAACCAGGAGATAAACAATCGAAAATATCAGTAGGTTCTTAGGTAATTGAGGAAGTACTTTTAATTTCAGAGTTGATTGAGGGAAGAAATGCATAGATGTGCTGTTTAAAAGCTGCTGAAACGTTCTCCCTAGGTAGTTAAGAATTATTGCTCATAGATTCCAGCCCTTATATGTGCTTTTTTTTACTTACTGGATAACTAAAACAAAAATTAGCAAACTGATCACACAGCAAGCCTTACCACTTTACAGTAAGCAGTAAGGCTTGTTGTGTGATCGGTTACAGACCCAGCCAGTTGTGTGCCCCAGAGAGTACAGGAATGGAGTGACTATTTAGTGCCGGAGTGTGCAACATCTAGAAAGGCCAGTGTCCTTTACAGAAGTCTATAGTGTACTTGATGTATGCATTCTAAACTATGTAATAAATAGAAGGTAATACCAAACCACTCGATGCCACAACTTCCCAGCGCCTGCCCGTGTGAGTCTTCAACTCTCATGACTAGTAGTTCCGTTTATTCCTTCTCCAAACCTTGCTTCCGTGGTATAGTGACTAAGACAGGGTCTTGTTTTAGTAACTCATACTTAGCACTGTCCCTAAATGTAGTAAGTTATTTGTTGATTAGATATATAAATAGTTATACGAAGGGATTTTTTTCACATGAATTATTTGAGAAGCTTTTAGAAATGTTTGTTTTCCATGCCAATCCAGTGAACCAAAATCCCCTGGTGTGGCATCTGGATGTGTTTGTTACTATATTTTTTGAGTTCCACAGGGAATTCTGAAGTGCATTCCTAGTCGAGAATCATTGCGTTAGACTATTAGACACGCATAGAATGTGGAAGAAAAACTAGTCTGGACTTAAAGCGAAGAGAAGTTTCTCAGATATTTCTTCTTTGTGTATTTTCAGGAGGAGCTTCCAGGACATCCAGTGCTACGAGTGGTCTCAGTTGTAGGAGTGAGCGATCAGCTGTTGACCCCTCCAGTGGTCACCCTCGAAGAAGACCTAAACCCCCTAATGTTGTCCGTACAGCTTGGTTATAAAACACTTTTTTTTACTTTAAACATTGTTCACACAACTTTTATTGAAGTGCTCATGCATATTATGATAATTCTCTGTGTAAACATCTATAATACCGTTTAGTGATTTAAGGTGTACAACAGTGTGTTGTAATTTATTGTTAGTCAGTGCAAAATTATTGTCAAAAAGACGATTTAATGTAAAAAGTGTTTCCTGAGGATGTATTCATGTAAGATGTATGTGTTCTTAATAGAGAAATAGTGGTATGCATGTGTATCTTCTCATTATAGAAATTGATTCCATTGTCATGCTGTCAAAATAGTAATGATAGTATCATTGCATGATGTACCCAAGATGTTCACTATATAGTTTTCAATTTGTGTTATTTTTATTTCTTTATAAGCCTTATACTATGAGCTTAGCTCCTAAATTTGGCTGGCTTTGTTTTTCATCTGCTTTAGAACTTACGTGGCATGACGTAGCTCGATTGTATGAGATCTAACATTGATTATGAAACAAATCTTGAAATGTGTTTTCATTGGTAGAGCTGATCTAGATTTGATGAGCAGATTGAGAGACGCTTCTGTTGGAGCAATTCTTGTAATTCACCAGAGGTATCTAGTTATTGTATAAGTGCACTGAGTGTTAGATCTTAAAAGTTTGATCAACCATTCCAAACCATTTCAAATATGAATATTAGAAAGTTCAACTTAGAAGCTTCCCTTTTGTGTTTTTATGCATTCAGGTAAAGTCCTATTTATGATTCTTAGAAATGAGATAGGTTTTAGAGCTACAGTCTTCTAAATTGTGAATAGTTGAAGGACCACATCAGTTGCATCGTAAGCAAAACCTATAGTATTTGTTGAATCAGTGAAATGGCACTATCAGCATGAAGAGCCAAGAAGCAGATCCTGAGGTGTGTTGGACAGAGTTGTATTCAGTATTTACTGTGTTATTAGAGAAGACCTAGCATAAGAAAGAAATGCTTTAGAAATTCCAGTAAGTATTTATAAGGCCTGAAAAAACTAAAATTTGAACAAAAAGGGAAATAAATCACACGTTTGCTGAGGCTGCTGCTTTAAATGTTGGCTACTTTTCTTGTTTTGGTTTACTCTGATTTGTTTGATTGAACCCTGGAAGTATTATTTTTACCAGCCCCACATTTAAAGACCTAGTAGGCTTGACGGAATTGGCTAATGGCAGATAGGGTTTAATATTGTGGACTTTCTAAATTAGAATGTTTTTTCTGTCAAACTTAGGCTTTTGTGTAGCAAAGTATGATACCTCATTGCTACCATCGTTTTTTCACTGCTAGCCTTTTCAGTATGCCCTTAAAATGTATTGGAAAGGTTCCATGTTAAGTAACAAATGTCTTTTTCCAGTATGAATTTCTGATGTGTAGCCACAGTAAGATTTCTGTTTTCCAGTGGTCAGGCTCTGTAGCACGTATGCTGAATGCTTTTCCTTAGCACCTTTAACAGTGACGTGTTTACTACATTTTCCAAAACATCAATTCAAAGGTCTCGGTTTTAGTTTGTGTTAATAGATTTTGTTGAGGATAGGGCCTGCGAGCATGGGCGCAGCGAGGTTAAATAATTCATGTGACCACAGCCTGGCTTTGAGGTTCTGCTTCTTTTGGGGGCCATAATGTTCATTCAATGTTATTTGATGCTCTGTTCTGATGAACATGTTATTACACCTGCCGTATATGTAAGCTTTAGCTATACTAAACCAAGGCTTTATTTTCTTTTGTTTTTTAACTTACTGTACTTTGAATGTTTATATAACCTGTATTTCAAGAGAGAGAAGATAATGCTGAATTTTAAATTTAGCATTTGAACATCTGTCCAACAGTGAATTAATCAGGTTTTAAAATTGATTTTTAAGTTGTTCCAGAAAAATATTTGTTTTATATATATATAATCTTTTTTATATATAAAT